>NC_056744.1:1524431960-1524601960 GCF_019279795.1 Protopterus annectens
ATTGAAGGTGTTCTCAGCCCATGTAGCTTAAGCAGGCCTCACTGGCTGCAACACTGCAAACCTGACAAATCATACCCACAGTGTTTAACCACCACATGTCATATACCAGCACTGTATGCTGTCTTGTTTGCCACACACTACAACCTACATAGAAATATGCACATAACAACCTTCAACAACATATATATGTCCACCCTTCACAAACAGTTGCAGTATATCCCTTGCTCTATGCACATGTACAGACGCTAATATAGCTGACACAGGAAGATCTCTCCGTATGTGTGTGCCATACACACACAAGGTCCACACTGTTGTAAGTTCATGTACCTCATGGCTGACCTGTTGGGCCTTGCTGCAACATAAACAGGTGTCACATGTGAGCTCACAGTAATATTAGAGGGTGTATATATAGCTGCAAATGCTAGATTAGCATACTAGCCTGGTACAGCTGTTGCCAATGCTAAGCTACACATTAATATGACTATCATGTATTTGTTACTCTGTCACATCCATGTTTATATAACCGTATGCGCTACTCCCCCAAACAGACATTGTACACACTACTGTACAGAACACAGATAACATGGGTCAGATGTTTGACATTTAATGCTGAACTACATATGTCACAGTCATATCCCACTGCACACAGCTACACACTGATTTCTCCATGCCAGTAGTTATGCAGGGCATCTGTGCATAGATACGTACTCCTGCCACATATGGATGATTCAAACTATGTAGAGTACTCTTCATAAACATCTACTACATGACAGTAAATACATAGCTGTTGCATACCTTTCCTTTGTATGTGTTCGTATTTGTCGGATCCATGTGTTTTGTAATAAATTTTATTTTTAAATCTTATTTGTTTTTTCGAGATATATATTTTTTTCAATATAATTTCATTTTCTTTTCAATATATTATTTATTTCTCAATGTATTTATTTATTTTTTTAATATATTTTTTCAATATATATATTTTTCAATATATTATTTATTTTTCAATATAATTTTTTTATTTTTTTTCAATTTATTTTTTGCAATATATTTTTTCAATATATTATTTATTTTTCAATATATTCTTTTAGTTTTTCTTTTCTTTTTTTCAATATATTACTCTTTCTTTCAATATATTTTTTTAATCTTTTTTTCTGCTGCTGTTGTCTGCATCTGTCTCTCTCTCTCTCTCTCCCTCCATACTTGCAATTAAATGATTGCATGTGTGGACAGCAAGTACAGCCTGCTTTTATAGGTATCTGCACATGTGCATGTGATGGCCTCTGCACCAATTTGTGACCACCATTTGGCAATTGCATGCAGCCTGCTGTGTGGTACTTGCAGTACTCACTGTCATAGTAACCCAATGCTATAAATTGCTAAGTCAGGTAGGCATAGTCCTTTCAGCTTTCCAAAATGGGGACCATGTTTGTTTGCTGTGGCACCGTTCTGTAAGTCAGAAGGTTGGTATACTTCTTATAACTGATGCTAGGGGTGTAGCCAATGAATTGAATGTTGAACTCAGACCTGAATGTTGCCACTTCCAGTACACAGTTGACAGTGTAGAATTGTACTCACCCCTACTAATGCTAACACAAGATACATGGGAGTATTAGTTTCTTTTCTACTTATACAATTAGCTGCCATACATAATTAGTTATTGAGATGTTTTCATTTGGCACATAAACTGTTTGGGAACTGCTATACTGTGGATATTAATGTACTCACTTCTGCACAGTTTGTGCTTCTTCTTTTGTTGACGTTATCACAGGATGCTCATGAAAACTGGACAATTCCAGTACTGAGTATGCCTACCTACATCCTTGCTGGACCTTGAACACACAGGTATTTTGTACATTTGTGTGGGGATTGTCCTGCTATGATACTGTGTGGGGGTTGTAAAGTGCTGCTGTAACATTATTTACTGCTAGGATGTCTGGTTCTGTTATCACAGTCATGTAATGCAATTCCACAACAACTGCTGGTAAAGTTCCACAAAACAGGTTTTGTGTTATGGCATTCCTATCTTTCCTTTACATTCACTCATTCTGATGCATGATATATATATTTCAGCAACAACCTGTTGTATATCTACTGTGGCTTAGTGGTGCTTCATGCAGTCTAGTGTGCCCAAGGTCTGGGGTTCGAGACTGACAGTGGTGTTTCATTTTTCTGCTGAGCAGAACAAAGGCCACACATGCAGGGTGACTAAGGCACTTTTAAGCAGTTGTAAGCAGGTTTGCATGGGTTTGCGCAACGCTTAGCAATACTTAGCTAAGCGCACACAAGTGCACACTTGTGCAAACCCGCTACCTACTGCTTAAACGTGCTTACTCCCGCTAATCCCAACGCTCATTTCTTTGAAAGAAAAAAAAATGGTGAGATAGGAAAGTGGTGAAAAAGGGGCACAAACAGGGAAAGACGGTAGGGAAAACAGCTCGGGATGTGCAGGACAGGTGTAGGGAAGGTCCATAGCTGCCCAAGGTGTAGGGAAGGTCCATAGCTGCCCATTTCTTTAACAGCAACAGCTGTGCATATACTAGTAATTTGGAGGGAAATTTGAAACCTTCCACCCCTGAGAGAGGAGTGAGGACAATGAAGTATGTTGTACTGCCAATTAAATTTCAGTTTATGTGCCCAGTGGACATGTGTGCAAAATGGGCAGCTATGTATGGGGCGTAATTTTTTTGTGGGAGCAGATTGCCCATTTTTTTTCAGGTGAGAGTGGAATGTGGGGTAGGGGAAGTAGGTATATTTTGGGAGGTAGGTTGGGGAGGTAAACAGACAAGACAAACAAGATGCATACAGGGGCAGAATATGACACATGGGGTGGGTGAACACCATTGACGGGGAAGGATGTTTGGAAATCGAAAGCCCATGAGCCCACAGATGGCAACAGTGGAACTGAGATCCCCACCCATGGGCAGTCACCACTGCACCTTCACAGCCCGGAGGCTGGCTGTGCTGGGGCCTGCATAGGAGGGGTAGGCTCACCTGTGAGTCACACCATTCTTGCCTCGAGCTGGAGTAGAGGATCAGTGACTGAACGCTCGATCTCCATATGCACCACAGCTTGGACCATTTGGAGGGTGATAGGTGGCCCTCCTCTGGCCACGCTTGCACGGGGGGAGGCAAGCCCCATCCCCTGCAGGGCTTCCACCTGAAGGTGGCACAGGAACAACGGAGGAGGAGGTCCCATGCTGGGCACTGGACCTGCTGGTGCCATCGCCAGCTGAGGTGGGACAGGTGGGTCCGCTGGGACCGGCCTTCTCATAGTATCTATGTTTAGGAGGATTTAATGACAATATGGGTTAGTAATAGCCAACAGCATTCCAATTTATTTGTAACAGCATACAGTAGTATTCCCATTAACCCAACACACCAGAGTTCCAACAGTTGAACTGCAAGCATAACACATGCATATATAGAACAACAGTGGACATTCCAACAGCATGCAGGATTAATTGGTGGCAACAGGCCACCAAGATTGTGGTATGTGAACAGGGCACATGCATCAAAGTAAATGCAGATATTTATAAACCAATAGGACATGTGTCCCAACAAATGTTATGAGATTAGACATACCCATTGAGGTGTGGAATTGCATTGTTTATGGACATACAGTAGGGTGTAAAAATATACCTCCATTAACAACGTATATATACTTATAGTTTACACTACATTCCTATTGACTGCAGTTATATATACCCTACATGCATTATTACACTAGGCAATGTCCGTTAATCTGTGAAATGGGTTTTGCTAGTTCTTCATGTACCTGACCTGTATCTGACATAAAAACTGTCCTGGATGCAGATGTCACTGCTACATATTTATATATTTCATTTATATTTATATATCTACATATTTGGATGTGTTCAGGTGACATTATCATGTATATGTTAACAGCCCCCTACATTTCTAGCAGCACACTGACATTTCTAGGGAACACAATAACAAGCTACTCATGTGCCAGTTTAACCTGTACATTACGGCCATGAACCAACAGTTGAGCACTGTATATATGCTTAACAGCTACTGGCACTCCCTTCATCCACTTTATATGGGCCTACCCATGTGTGGGTTGACTGTGCTTAATACAACAGTACTATTTCTATAATGCAAGGGTATAACAACATATTGAAGAAAGTGACACAGACACACTCCAGGAATTATACCTTTATTAATTACTTTACACACTTTTCTAGTGGCTCTCTCATTTATTTGATATATTAGTGCATGCAGAGGTCTTTTATTCAAGACATATTATACCTTTATTAATGGGTTACACCACCTTTTCATACTGTCTCACTTATTTTATATAACAGTACATGCAGAGAAGTTATTCAACATGTATTATACCTTTATTAATGGGTTACAACACTCTTTTTCAGGCTATCTCACTTCTTTTATATGACAACACATACAGAATAATTACTAACCTGCCTGGTGGTGCAGCCTTAGCAGCCTATCTGCATAGGCTTGCTGATTTGCAGCATGGGCACCTGCAGCTGTGAAGTAAATGAAGGGATATTGAGACATACCTATCCATAATATAGACTACAATAGCAATTCTTACATACTTCTTTCCATGGCTACATACTCAGTAGTGGGGCATTTTCCATTTCATGGGCCTCCTGTATCCACTGGTTCAGTCAGTCCTCCTTGCGTCTCTTCAGGTCTGAGTAGTGGTGTCTGACCTGCTCACCAGTCCGAGGGATGCCTGTGGCATTGGTGAGATCATGTGCTAGATGGTTCCAGGCTTCTGCTTTGTACTCAGTGCCCTAAAACTGGCCCTGCAGGAGTCTTGAATCCTGATGATGGACGAGGAGCCAAACCATTACTTTTGACTCCTCAATGCCCCAACGTTGCGCTCGAAAATGAGAGCCCTCTCCAACACCAGCCATACTGTCTTCAGACGGGAGCTACAACCAGTTATGGCAATTATTCCCACCTATGGAGCTTAAATATGCCTCATTTCCCGCACTTATTTATGATTGGCCAGTTTTGAAATATCTCAGCTAAATGCAAACCTATAATAAAAATGTTTTATTAGTAAAACAATGAATAAAGCTTTTCTAAAAAAAAAAGCTTCATCAGATCACAATGATCATCACACATCAATTAGTTCACTTAACATTTAAAGCGCAAATACAAAAAGTATATCAGTGCATTCATCTAATCATATAAAATATATATATATATAAAAATATATATATAAAAACTAACTCTATTTAAAAAGCACATCCTTTGAATACAACAAATGATAGTATAAAACTTTAATAAAAGTTTTCTTGTTGTTAAAATGCATTATAAAATTATTTATATATATATATCTATTACAATTTAAAAATGACTAAATATTCTCATATCTTTATGTGCCTGCGTTTTCTAAGTACAGGTTTGATAGAGACTTGCTCTTAGCAAAATAATCCAGTTGTTTTCCTTCTCCTCTGTATATGTAATTATGTTACCTCCTCTTGCATTAGGTTCTATTACTTCTAGTACCCTAAATTGAAATTCATGTTGAGTGTTGTGTAAGACAGTGTGCTTGGCTAAAGCATTCTGTTTATTACTTTTCTGATGTTATAAATATGCTCTCTTATCCTGTCACGTAGTGGCGGTTTGTCTTACCCACATAAAATGATGAACATATTTTGCAAACTGCCAGGTAAACAACGTTAGGTGTCATACAATTCGCATGTGTTCTAAATATGTTTTACCATTATCTGGATGGATAAATGTGGTATTGCTGTCAATATAACAACAAAAATTACAATGACCACATTTTTCTGTATGTCCTGAACTAACATGCTGTATAGCTTTCTTAGGATAACAGAGGAGTCTTTTTAAGTTGTTTCTGTTCCTATATATAAAAGAGGGTTCTTTGCCAACTATGTCAGAAATCTCTTCATCAGCCTTTAGTATATCCCAATGTTTACATATGATATTCTTGACTTCAAATAAGTCTGTTGTATAACTTGTTGCAAATTTGACATTCAAGGGTGTCGAAGAAATATCAGTTCTAATGATATCCTGTACTGGACCAAAATAAGGTTTACCTCTAGGGCTTCAGTAGTGTATTGATCTATTTCACTAATTTTGTAGCCCCTATTCTTTAATCTATTTCGTAAACATGACAGATCTTTAGCCTAGAACATCTTAAAGATTGTCCTTTAATTATATTTTTAAAAATGTGGGGTGGGTGCATACTTGTCCTATGTAGTAACATGTTGCTGTGACATGTTGATGAGACCATTGTGTAACCTTTCTACATAAACATCTAGGAACACCACTTTCTCATAGGAGTATTGCATAGTGAATTTCAAACAATTTGTCAAGCTATTCATGATGTTTAAAACTTTTCTAAGTTATCTACTGTTCCATTCCATAGAAAAAGACATTGTCTACAAATCTACGAAAGAAGATGACATATTCCTTAAAAAACTTTTCTTTAAACAAAACTTCCTGTTCCCAAAATGCTAGAAACATGTTGGCGTAGCTGTTGGCACAAGGAGTGCCCATTGCTACGCCTCATGTTGCTTAAAAATCTTATCATCAAACATAAACATGTTATTATAAAGTACAAGTTCAAGAAAATGGACAATCAGATCTATCAACAATTCAGAATAGTCACTACATTCTTTTAAATAATTCATGACAAAAGTTAAACCTAGTTCATTGGGTATTACAGTGAACAAGGACTGTATATCTAGGGTGACAAAATAACAAGCATTAATATTGTCACAATGTGTGATGCATTCATAGAGGTCTACCAAAAATTGCTTTGTGTCACGTAAGACAAATTTATTTTTATTCAAAATGGGTCTTAAATGCTTCTCTATGAATACTGATAAATGTTCAGTAACCCACCCTCTTCCAGATACAATGGGCCTCATTGGTGGAGTTGCAAGTCTTTATGTAACTTAGGAAGTCCATAAATTAGAGGCAACATTGGTTTCTCAACCATAAGGTATTTGTAGGTATTTCTATCAATTAAATTACTTTTGTAAATATCAGTAAGGGTATCAGATACATACCTACAGGTGTCATGAACATCTGATGTATTAATGATACCATAAAATTTGTCTTGTAACATATCATGCATAGCATTCATGTAATGTTCTTTGTCCAGGACAACAACACCAGAACCTTTATCTGCTGGCTAACTACAATATTCTTATTTAATTGCAGGTTATTCAAGCTTTTTCTTTCATTGAATGTTAAATTATCTGATTTCTTTAATTTATTATATGTCTTAGTTTCATAGTAGTGATGCAACTCTTCCTCAGTTACTTTCAAAAAAGCCTCTACTAGAGGGTGATTTACAGGTACATAATCACTAAGATTCTTGAATATAGGGCCTTCTCTGACAGTGCTATCCTTATCCCTGAAATTATATTTCAACATTAAATTTCTACAAAATATTCTTAAATCCATAATTGTATCAGTAAGGCAGCCACTTGTCTTCGGTATATAATTCAGGCCCTTACTTAACAAAGAGTTGTCAGAGTCAGTTAATTCAACAGAAGAAAGGTTGAACACTACCTTTTCTTTACCCACATTTTCTTTATCGTGGTATTGTGTAGAGAGTCTTCTGACAATTTCCTCTTTTGCCTTCCCTGCTCATGGGACCTCCTTGGGCCTTTGTCCATGCGCCGCAGAAGGAGGGTCTTTGTAAATTGGCATCAGCTACATGCTGATTAGCTTCCTTTGTTTTAGGTCTAACTGCTGGCTCTAAAGTAACTGAAGGTTTGTTCTTAACAACATTAACTTCAGGGTATAGATTAATGCTTTCCTGTTAAATTGGCATCAGCTACATGCTGATTAGCTTCCTTTGTTTTAGGTCTAACTGCTGGCTCTGAAGTAACTGAAGGTTTGTTCTTAACAACATTAAGTGAACACCAAACCAGATTAAATATTTGAATGGAATTTCCAACCCTTCTTGGTTTGTGCTTGATGAAACAAGCTCAGCTGATGTCAGTAGACATGCAGGCGCTGACATTGAGAAGGACTTCCTTAAACTAAAACATTTACAGGCACAGCGTGCCCATTTCGATACTGTCTTGACCACCATATAGTGCCTCGTGGTTTGAGAGTATTCTGTATGCCTAGCCAAGGCACTGACTTTCCAGAACTGTTAGCGTTGGCGGCGCATCAACTTAGAGACCAGTCGTGAGTATCTCAAGCTCTTGATTGACTTTTTTGTCCTGAGGAAAAGAAACTAACTGACTCAATTAATTCTAAACAAAAACACTTATTTACTGACTTTCCTGAAAATATATATCCACTATTTGAAAATTTACTTGACTGTGTTTCCGCCTATGATCGGAAACTTTTGCAACAAAAAGAAATAAAGTGATACGTGACTTGAATGATTTTAAACTAGGTCAAGTGTTTGTTTGGCAGAGACATAACAATGATAGACTAGCTACTAATGTATATGAGGGTCAGACAAATGTTAATACTGTACAACCTACTAGAATGAATGTAACTAATACATATAAATGCTGGTAGTAATAGAGGTTCAGCGTTCTCTACAGATGTTCCTGACAGTCTGAATATGCCTAATAATGTTAATTTGAATGGTTTAGATAATAGCAAATCTACTTATGGCTCACAACCTGATAGTAATGAAGAAGAGAGATCTAGTATTGTAAATACAAATACTATTATAGAGATTGCAATAAGTGATGCACCTTGCAATGAATTAAATGATTCTAATGATGTAATTAGGTTAGTGCATTCCAGCGCACAGGAAAGCATTAATCTATACCCTGAAGTTAATGTTGTTAAGAACAAACCTTCAGTTACTTCAGAGCCAGCAGTTAGACCTAAAACAAAGGAAGCTAATCAGCATGTAGCTGATGCCAATTTAACTCTCCCTTTACCCGTGCATGGACAAAGGCCCAAGGAGGTCACGTTCCATGAGCAGGGAAATTGTCAGAAGACTCTCTACACAATACCACGATAAAGAAAATGTGGGTAAAGAAAGGTAGTGTTCAACCTTTCTTCTGTTGAATTAACTGACTTTGACATCTCTTTGTTAAGTAAGGGCCTGAATTATATCCCAAAGACAAGTGGCTGCCTTACTGATACAATTATGGATTTAAGAATATTTTGTAGAAATTTAATGTTGAAATATAATTTCAGGGATAAGGATAGCACTGTCAGAGAAGGCCCTATATTCAAGAATCTTAGTGATTATGTACCTGTAAATCACCCTCTAGTAGAGGCTTTTTTGAAAGTAACTGAGGAAGAGTTGCATCACTACTATGAAACTAAGACATATAATAAATTAAAGAAATCAGATAATTTAACATTCAATGAAAGAAAAAGCTTGAATAACCTGCAATTAAATAAGAATATTGTAGTTAGGCCAGCAGATAAAGGTTCTGGTGTTGTTGTCCTGGACAAAGAACATTACATGAATGCTATGCATGATATGTTACAAGACAAATTTTATGGTATCATTAATACATCAGATGTTCATGACACCTGTAGGTATGTATCTGATACCCTTACTGATATTTACAAAAGTAATTTAATTGATAGAAATAGTTACATAAAGACTTAAGTAACCCACCAATGAGGCCCATTGTATCTGGAAGAGGGTGGGTTACTGAACATTTATCAGTATTCATAGAGAAGCATTTAAGACCCATTTTGAATAAAAATAAATTTGTCTTACGTGACACAAAGCAAGACCTCTATGAATGCATCACACATTGTGACAATATTAATGCTTGTTATTTGTCACCCTTGTTCACTGTAATACCCAATGAACTAGGTTTAACTTTTGTCACAAATTATTTAAAATAATGTAGTAACTATTCTGAATTGTTGATAGATCTGACTGTCCATTTTCTTGAACTTGTGCTTTATAATAACATGTTTATGTTTGATGATAAGATTTTTAAGCAACATGATGGACACTCCTTGTGCCAACAGCTACGCCAACATGTTTCTTTGGGAACAAGAAGTTTTGTTTAAAGAAAAGTTTTTTAAGGAATATGTCATCTTCTTTCGTAGATTTGTAGACAATGTCTTTTTTCTATGGAATGGAACAGTAGATAACTTAGAAAAGTTTTTAAACATCATGAATAGCTTGACAAATTGTTTGAAATTCACTATGCAATACTCCTATGAGAAAGTGGTGTTCCTAGATGTTTATGTAGAAAGGTTACACAATGGTCTCATCAACACAGGGGTATATCGGAAACCTTGTCACAGCAACATGTTACTACATAGGACAAGTATGCATCCACCCTACATTTTAAAAATATAATTAAAGGGCAATCTTTAAGATGTTCTAGGCTAAATCCGTCAGAAATAGGCTTAGAAAAAGATCTGTCATGTTTACGAAATAGATTAAAGAATAGGGGCTACAAAATTAGTGAAATAGATCAATACACTACTGAAGCCCTCAATTCACGTGATGCTAGAGGTAAACCTTATTTTGGTCCAGTACAGGATATCATTAGAACTGATATTTCTTGACACCCTTGAATGTCAAATTTGCAACAAGTTATACAACAGACTTATTTGAAGTCAAGAATATCATATGTAAACATTGGGATATACTAAAGGCTGATGAAGAGATTTCTGACATAGTTGGCAAAGAACCCTCTTTTATATATAGGAACAGAAACAACTTAAAAAGACTCCTCTGTTATCCTAAGAAAGCTATACAGCATGTTAGTTCAGGACATACAGAAAAATGTGGTCATTGTAATTTTTGTTGTTATATTGACAGCAATACCACATTTATCCATCCAGATAATGGTAAAACATTTTATTTTAGAACACATGCGAATTGTATGACACCTAACGTTGTTTACCTGGCAGTTTGCAAAATATGTTCATCATTTTATGTGGGTAACGCCCACTACATGACAGGATAAGATAGCATATTTATAACATCAGAAAAAGTAATACACAGAATGCTTTAGCCAAGCACACAGTCTTACACAACACTCAACATGAATTTCAATTTAGGGTACTAGAAGTAATAGAACCTAATGCAAGAGGAGGTTGACATATACAGAGGAGAAGGAAAACAACTGGATTATTTTGCTAAGAGCAGATAGAGGCTCAGGACTAAATGACAAAGTCTCTATCAAACCTGTACTTAGAAAACGCAGGCACATAAAGATATGAGAATATTTAGTCATTTTTAAATTGTAATAGATATATATATATATAAATAATTTTTATAATGCATTTTAACAACAAGAAAACTTTTATTAAAGTTTTATACTATCATTTGTTGTATTCAAAGGATGCTTTTAAATGGAGTTAGTTTTTATATATATATTTATATATATATCTATATATATCTATATATATATATATATAGATATATATAGATATATATTTATATGATTAATAGCAGTAATGAATGCACTGATATACTTTTGTATTTGCTGCTTTAAATGTTAAGTGAACTAATTGATGTGTGATGATGATTGGTTCATTTGAATTGTACTCACCATGTACTTTAGTATTTAAACTGTCTATGTTAAGCAAACATTGTGATCTGATGAAGCTATTTTTAGCGTATCCATTGTTTTACTAATAAAAGTATCTGGCTTTGAATATAAGATTTGACCCTTGCTTTTGCTCTTGTGCTACATTTTTTATTATATATTTACTGGTTGTTTCCACAAGAGCATTTACCAGTGAGAGCAGTATTTTGGATTTTTTGACTAAATGCAAACCTGCTTAGCAATGGGTAAACTTCCATTGATATATGTAAGTGTGTTGTAAATGCATCCATATTTAAAGCTGTCATGGCTTAGTGGTTTAGTATTGTGATTATGGTGCACAGTATCCTGGGTTCGAAGCACGTCATTGCTTTTTATTTTACTGAAGATGCAAAAACCAAACGGCTGCAGGTACATTTAGGTGCCCAAAACACACAACAGCAAAAGTAAATTAAGGCACCAAAGTTACACACTGGAAATCAGTCACTGTACTTTATTGCAGGACAAATGGTAAGCGCTTTCACAACTTAATGTTGCTTCATCAGACCACATCACTACAACTGATGCTTGGTTAAATACTAGGACAATTAGTATGACATCACAATTTAAAGAGATATTACTCCACTAACATAAGAACATATATCAATATTCATAAGAAAAATACATAAAATATATAGAAAGGTGTGTATTTACACACAATATTTAAAAACAATAATATTTAAAAACAATAATATTTAAAAAAATATTAATATTTAAAAGAGGGGGAGTGTCATCCCTGATGGTTATTAATATATATATATATATATATATATATATATATATATATATATATATATATATATATATATATATATACACACACACACACATATAACCATAATAGTATAATGAAAAAAAAATATATATATATATACATATATATATATATATATATATATATATATATATATATATATATACATATATCTATATATATAAAAACTCATGTTTTAGTGTTTAAGGCACCTGGCCTTAAAGTAAGGAACTAATGAGGTGCAGCCATTCAAATCAGGATATCTATCTGCTTGTAATTTAGTGATCCATTGTTGTTCTAATTCTTCAGTGTGGGTTTCTACGTCACCACCTCTGTTTGTCCTTACTATTTGTTGTAAGATTAAAAATTTAAAACAATGACTACTGTCTGTATTCAGGACATGATTAGCTAGAGCATTTGATTGCTTCTGGTTCCATATGTCCCTTATATGTTCTAACATTCTTTCTTTAAAGCTCCTATTTGTTTTGCCTACATAATAGGCATGGCATGCTTGGCAAAAACAAAAATAAGCAACATCGACACTTTTACAATCATAATTCTTCGCATAAAGTTTAAAACATTTCACAGGATGAATGTACTCATTTTTAGTGTAGACATGCTGACAAGCAGCACAATTCCTGCACAGGAAGGTGCCCTGTCTGTTTGAAAGATTTTTTCTAAAAGACTGATGTTCTCTATTACAGAGCTGCTGCTTTAAAGACACATTATTTCTAAAACTGAAGTTTGGGGTGTCACCAACTGTGGATACCAGACCTGGTATTTCATGTAATAGGTGCCAATTCTTTTTAATAATTTACGTATACTTATTGATGTCACTTGCACATCTAAAAACTATTCTAAACTTATTTCTATCAATACTTGTATCATAAGGTATACTTGTATCAGCACTATAAGAGCTCATGTATGGTTTACATCTTGTAGATCTCAATTTCCATGCATCTGCTTTCACTCTAGTGATTTCTGAGCTAGAATAGCCTCTTGTTTAAAATTCGTCTTGTAACTTATTTAAAGCAACTACTGCCTCTTCATCATTATTATGTAGGCGTAGGGTTCTATAGACTTGTCCTTTGAGGACATTTCTAGGTATGTGTCTCGGGTGCATGCTTGACCTATGCAGACAGGCATTGGTTCTTGTAGGTTTGTGATAAATACTGGTTCTTATCTGCTTTAAATCAGTAAGGGTGACACTCACATCCAAGAAATCAACACATGTATCAGAAAAAGTAAAAGTAAACTTCAAAAAGTATGTAGTACTATGCAGGTAATCAATGAAATTACTGATATTTTCACCATGCCCTTTCCACAAGACAAAAACATCATCCACGAAACGGACATACCAGAGAATGTAGCCAAAAAATGGGTTAACATCTGACAAAACATATTGTTCTTCCCATCGTACTAGTGATAGATTGGCGTAGCTATTTGCACACAAAGTGCTCATAGCCATGCCAATCTTCTGTAGAAAAAATTGATCCTGAAAAGCTACAATATTATTTTCAAGTATAATCTCCAATAGTGCACAGACTAGCATAATCTTATTAGTAGTCAGCTTCTTATTCATATCGAGGAATTCTCTTATTCTATCAATACCCCAAACATTTGGAATACTAGTAAAAAGAGATTCAATGTCCATGGTAAGGAATACAAATTCTTCATCATTATCAATGGTTTCCATTCTATTTTGCAACCGCTGTAAAAACATTTTTGTGTCTCTAAGAACTGTATAACAACTATCCAAGAACTCATGTAAAATGCCTTCTACATAAATAGATAGAGGCTCAGTGCACCATCCTGCTCCTGATACGATGGGGTGTAAAGGAAGAAACATGGGATGTTTATGGATTTTAGGGTGTCCATAGATCCCAGGAACTAGAGGTTTTTGTACTGAAAAATAATTAAATAAGGATTCATCAATTAATCCTGTAATCAGTAAATCAAACACTAAAAAAGACACTTTATCAGTGATAGCAATTAAAGCTGTTTTTGTCAGCATTTGATAGGTACAAGTATCTAATAGCAAAATCTTCATCTGGTTAACATATAAATCTTTGTCCGTTAATACAATTTTACCACCTTTATCTGCTTGTTTAATAATAAGAGAATGTAAATCCTGCAATTCATGTAGAGCCCTATATTCTTCTGTATTTAAATTATGAAAGGTGCAGCCTTGCGTACCAGGAGTATAAGCTTCATTAAAAGCTCACCAGTCCGAGGGATGCCTGTGGCACTGGTGAGATCATGTGCTAGATGGTTCCAGGCTTCCGCTTTGTACTCAGTGCCCTGAAACTGGCCCTGCAGGAGTCTTGAATCCTGATGATGGACGAGGAGCCAAACCATTACTTTTGACTCCTCAATGCCCCACCGTTGCGCTCAAAAATGAGAGCCCTCTCCAACAGCAGCCATACTGTCTGCAGATGGGCGCTACAACCAGTTATGGCCATTATTCTCACCTATGGAGCTTAAATATGCCTCATTTCCTGCACTTATTTATGATTGGCCAGTTTTGAAATATCTCAGCTAAATGCAAACCTGCTTAGCAATGGGTAAACTTCCATTGATATATATGTGTGTTGTAAATGCATCCATATTTAAAGCTGTCATGGCTTAGTGGTTTAGTATTGTGATTATGGTGCACAGTATCCTGGGTTCGAGGCACGTCATTGCTTTTTATTTTACTACTGGCCGGACCGGCTAGGAGGTGTTGCAGTGTTTAGCCGACTTTGCTCAACTTTTCCCAACTTTGCTCGATGTTGCTCTATGTTGCCCGATGTTGCCCACCATTGCGCTAGTTAGCACGGTGCACAACTACATGCAAACATGTTTTGTTTGCACTAGTTGGTGTGATGCGCTGCTCCGCGCAAAGCCATTGTGCTAGTTAAAGCAGTGCTAAGCTATGAGCAATCATACTTAACTGTGCTTAATACTAGTAAACTTTGCTTAGCAGTGATTCACATTGCTTAAGATACGTTACTTATGCATTTATCAGTATGCATGACCATTCCACCTTCTTATCGTTCACTACCACATAGGCCATTTCAATGCATTTTACTATAATTTAAAAGGTAAATGTCAGAAATTTTTTTTATGCACACATTTTCTACAGAAACTAGAAAGGGGAGTGGTGGGACTCGAACTGGGAATGCCTCTTTTTTGTGTGAAGGCTCTACCACTATGCTATTGCTATTTGACTTAATTTGCATATAAGTAGTTTATTATCCTCTTCGATGTCTACACTGCTAACTGTAGCTAAGCAATGGGCAAACCCGTGCATACATGAGCAAATATGGGCAGCTGTATCGGGAATAAAAAAAAAAAGGAAAGCTTTACATTTTAAACTTGTACAGGGATTTAGAATGTGGGGGAGTGCAGTGTTGGGTATGTAGACATTTGAGCGGACTCGCTCATTTCACTGGACATTTGCAGTTTAGGCACTTGCAGGGGCATGGATATTTGGACTGTTTGGCAGTCTGGCACGCCCCCTGCACTCGTGCATGCTCCGTGTTAGCCTTAGAGTTGAGTCAGTGCACCCTCATGAATATACATGACGCACTGACATCATACTCTTAGACTGCAGTTTCCGAGTAAGACTTAGTTAGTCTTACACGAAGGATTAGTGAATCCCGGCCAATGAGTTTGTCCCACTATAATGAGTAAAAGGCAGAGAAATGAAACATATGTACAGTATATTTATCAACCTATACTAATGCCATTACAAGAACAAATGCAAATATAATTACTGTTCACTGGCCATTTACACAAAAAAGAAGAAAATGAGGGCTATTGCAACTTTAAACATAGCAACATGAAACCTTTGCAGTATGTATATTTTGTGAGTGAAGGATCTCAAAATCTCTATTATTTGAGTCTTCAAATTAAGTGTGAAGTTTGTAATATAGTATTAAAAATCAAAGTAATTAGTATGTATGTTACAGTTAATGCAGTGTATATAAGTATGTAAGTAGGTGTTAGGTTATTTTGTGTTTATTTGTGTAGGTTTACCAGGCTGTGAAATAATATCTTAATATATATTTAAGGATTATTAACTAAGCATTAGTTTTATATAAGTAATTTTTAGACAATGAGTACCTCTATCCCCCACCAGAGCACTATATGTATTATTTATAATTCAGTTAATGTATATACTGAACTGTATACGTAATTATAATATAAGAACAAAATGTTCTCAGTTATGCAAAATTAAGTTGTAAACTCAGAATGAACTAATTAATTGGTTTTATATTATATAGCTACATCTAAAGCACATCAATATTATACAAAGATAGCGAGTGTCTTTAATTTATCTTTCAAAATGTTGCCAGTATCTTAAGTGAAGCAAAATTATTCCATTTGAGACTCAAACCCTGCACCTTGTGTCTATAGTATAACATCCCAATAATTATTTCAACCTTCAATAGGGTTCCAGCAGTGTTGTGTCATCAGAGCTGATAGATAGATAGATTGATAATCAGTGTTAAAGGAGAAGCTATCTGCAATATTGATTCTACATTACTGACTGATGATAATGATGTATAGAACATCAGCTCTTTATCATTTTATTCTATTAAGATTAAGTAAAATGGTGCTTCTGTTTTGAGACATTCTATATTGAAAATAAATGGACAATAGTCTTTGTAACTTTATCTTTAATTTTGTATGTCTGCAATTCATGTGTTAGAATCTCTAATGTTGCATTGCAACTTATCTTAGAGCTAAAGGTTGCAAAATTAAGAGCTCTAGCTGCATGTTGTGTTAAATAAACTTGAAATGTAGTATTAATGTTGTTGGTTTGTTCCCGGTTAGGGGGTGCCACAGTGGAACTTCACTCCACTAATGATTGGCAGTTGATTTTTATGGTCCCAAGTTGCCAGCCCAACACCCAACCTTCAGTGAAGGCACGCCCATTCATGCATGCCTTTCATAAGCCATTTGACCATGGGGAGGACATGCAGACTCCACATACAAGGCACTCCAGCTGAGAATCAAACAGGAGAACCTCTTGTTGTGAGGCAACAATTCTACCGCTGTACCACCACGGCTTATAAGCTCCACATTTCTTTCAGCCAGTCTGGTTGCTCTAATATTTTGTGATGTTTAAGATTTTTGTTGGTCACTAGAAGGCAGCAGTGTATGTTACATAAGCCCTTTGATTACTTACAGTGGTTCTAGTAATGTACCGATAATTATCTTTATGTGTTCTGGTAATCTATAAATCCATCAGATATTTGTTACTATTATTGCACCACACATATTGTACTCTACGGTATGCCCAAAACACCTCCTTTCCAAATGCACTTCTCTAAAATATTATTTATGGCTACCCCAAACATCAGTTAGTCAGTATTTGATCATGTGGCTTTTATTAACCAGAGGAGAGTGTACATACGTGTCAGCACAGTGATCTGTTCATAACAGCCAAAGAATCCACAGGCATTGCGATGAAAATGCAGTAAGTCTAATAAGCATTTGCAACAAAGTTAGAGTTTCTAGGAATCCTTTTTCTCTTGCCTGAAATCAGTGATGGATGTGAATTAAATCAAATGCAACTGCTGACAGACTATGTATAAAAAATATCTTGCAGCATTCCTAAACAGTGCAGGTGGAAGGAAAAAACTATATAGACAGTGTTTTTACAATCAGATCTGCCCATCAATAGCAACAGATGGGTGTCTATAACCCATGTGTGTGTGTGTGTGTGTGTGTGTGTGTGTGTGTGTGTGTGTGTGTGTGTGTGTGTGTGTGTTGAGTCTAAGAGCTTCTACATTGCATGCAAAACACAGAGAGCAAGCTTAATCCAAAATACCTCAGCAGATCGCATTATCTGCGACTGTTATATCAAATCAAATTACTAAGGGTGTTTTTATGCAGTCAAACGATCTAGTAAACAGAAATATAACTTGTTTATATAGTTATACACAGTCAAGTTGTATGTTTCTCTAAGTGTTTGCACCCTTAAATAACCAGATTGAGATTTATGTGACTAGGGAATGCTTGTCCTACTTGTATTAAGCTGTCATTAGGCAGCTCAAGCAATTTAGTAATAAAAACGTTTGTTTTCTAAGGCGGGAAAATACAAGGAAGATGTTGGGAGAGATTTTACTTCAATAACATGTCTCACGCTTGTCAGTTTATATTAAAATGAGTGCAGACATCTAATAAACATAGTTAAACATTTATATTGGTATATTGGGCCACCAGAGTATATACATAAATGCCAAATTAATGTGTTTCAATATAAATATATATTTTAAAACAGTGCTTAATACTGACACACTTTTTCTTGAATGAATGTAAAAATAACACATTACATTTTAAAGTAGTAGACATCAAATGATGTAAATGAGAAAAATAGTCAGTATATAATGGAAATGTATAAACTAATTAGTTAGGTAGAATGTTTAGACAAGGCTAGGTAAGAGATAAATGTTCATTTTGTCTATCAACAATCCAAATATAGTAAACATTCAGCTCTAACATTTTGCAACAGACTATTCAGTTATGTAATTGCTTGTGTAAGATCTATATGAATGCTCACCCTGGATTTTAGCTACATAACAGTAACTGTATGCAAAACAAGTAATATTATTAATATATATATATATATATATATATATATATATATATATATATATATATATATATATGTATGCCTAAGATTATGACTGCAATCTACATATTTGTTATTGAAGCATTTGGTATATGAAAATAAATATAAAGAGAAAGTAATATTAAATTAAACTTTTACCTTGTAAGTCGCAGCAATTACGTATCCTGCTTTGAATATTTAGCAAATGACAACAACATGAAGAAAACAGAGAGAATAATATAGTGTGTAATACTACTTATCTTTTTTAGATGCATGTCTTTTTAGGCTGGAGTTTGCCCATTCCATATCTTCAATTTTGTCGAGTATTTTATTTTTCTTGGTGTATTCCATGGCTTCTTCTAAAGTGTTAGAGATTGTATGACCATCTGGAAGACAGATCTGCTGTTTTTCTGGAAAAACAAGTTGAATCTTTAGTCCATTTTCTTCAGGATTTGATGAAAGGTACAGCTTCTTTTCTTTTGGCCATAACTAATGATGTGTAGTCATTATCAAATCTGATGACATTGTATTTTAGTTAAATCGATGTATTAGTCCAGGCTGACTTTAATATTAAATCTTTGTCCTGACTAGACAGAAACTTCACAATAATTGAGCTGGGTACAGGTGTGTTTTCCTTTAGAGAAAATGTTGAGAGGGAGCTGTGAGCTCTCTCAATGTCAAATGAGAGAGCTTCGGGTAAATTGAGTGCTTTATGCACCCAGTTGTTTATGAAATGTATCAAATTGTTACCCTCTTCTTTCTCTGGGATTCCATATATTCTAATATTATTTCTATGAGACTTACTTTCTAGGTCTTCTATTTTTTCTAACAAGTTATTTTGTGTAAGTAGAAATTCTGAATGACTTTCAGTCTCTGTCAGTCTTCCATCTAAGTCTGTCACTGTGTCTTCAATTGAAGAAATCTGAGTAGATTGCTGTTTTAGCACTTCATTTAGAAAACCCATCTTTTTTTTGCAGTCTTCTTTAACATAGTCCATTTTTGCTTCCAGTTTGATAGATAGTTCTTGAATACTTCCAATAATAGACTGGAGTTCCTTTCTTATGGAATTTTCTTGTGAGCTCTCTTTTGAGTGATTCATGATAGCTGAACAGTCAGAAAGTACACTGACAGGAAAAATTAAAATGTTGCTTCCAGTTTAAATGTTTTTCTGTAAAAAAAAATATCAATAGTAGTTTAAGGAATATATTTCTGTTAAAAAAAATGTATTCTCTTAAGTTAAGATAATAAAATCCTGTCAGAAAAAAATAATAAGAAGCAAAGCAAAAGCTGTGAGCTGCTACTTAGCCACCATCTTGGCCATGTCCCCTATTTTCTCCACTTTTTGATGACTGTCTTCACTATGTTCAGTCACATAGCCAATGTTGTAGAAATGTTTATGTACCCTTCTCCTGACCGATACATTTCAACAATGAGATCCCTTTGATGCTTTGTAAGCTCTCTGTGAACCATGACTTTTGCTGTAGCAGGCAACTGAGTAAATGTCAGGAAAATCCTACTAGGACAGCTGAACTTTATTTGGGGTTAATCAGAGTCTCTATAATTGATGGCAGGTGTGTACCCAGGAAGACTGAATGCTGTAATTAAAGCAAAAGGTGCTTCAACAAAGTATTAGTTTAAGGGTGTGCACAGTTATGCAACCAGCTTATTGTGCACTTTTTATTTTTTATATTTTTCCCCTAACAGATTTGTTTATTTTCCAATTGAATTGTACAGGTTATAGGCCACATTAAAGGTGAGAAATGTTTTGAAATGATTTATTGTGGTCTCATCACAAAAACCTGGCATTTTAACAGGAGTGTGTACACTTTTTATATCCACTGTAATATGTTACTGTGCAGAGAACTGTCATAGTGCTGTGTTTTATGGTTTCTGGATAACAGACCTTGGACTGAAATATAATCTGAGAACTGGGTGTAGGCCACTTTTTTAAAATGCTTTCTTCATTGTTGGGAGTAACTATATTATTCCTTTGTAAAGGAACATAACTGGCTTCTAGTGACTGAAGGATTTTCTGCTCTTGAGCTCATT
Source organism: Protopterus annectens (assembly GCF_019279795.1). Taxonomy (NCBI): domain Eukaryota; kingdom Metazoa; phylum Chordata; order Ceratodontiformes; family Protopteridae; genus Protopterus; species Protopterus annectens. The sequence goes on from NC_056744.1 coordinate 1,524,452,890, forward strand.
GTTATATAAAACTCCTAAAAATTGTTATTGCCCCCCAAAAGAAAACTTCTACAGAAAGAGAATAATTAATCCCTAATAGGTTTACAGGAAGACTTTTTCACCTTAGCACAACCTAGATTCAAGCCTATATTTGCAGAAAAAAAAACTTCACCAGATTATGACTTGCAGAATGGAATCAACTCCCAACAGAACTCAGATCTCTATAAACATTAAGTGACTAAACACCTAGGTAATGAAGGCATGTGCAGTTGATTAAAGGATAATCGCTAGTATAAATGCATAATGGCTAGAATTGTGATTAAAATTATAGCTCAAGGCTTCAGAACATCAGAATCATGCTGAAATTTAATTTATGTATATACTGTGTACATACTGGACATAGCCTTAAATGTATTCCCTTTTTTCTCTTCTTCAACATAACAGCTCTATGGCCGTATGTAATTGCATATACGTTATATCAATTGTGCACTACTCTGCTTTCTTCTGCTCTCTTATCTACATAATACTGTAAATGCAAATTATATATTGCTCTCTAAGTTTGCATTTTCAAAGAATGTATGCTTACAATCTCATCTCATTATCTACTATGTAAATTTGTATATAGAATGTTTGTATTAGTTTCTCTCTGAGCCCAGGTCATGGCTGAAAGGTGTCAACAGACCAGCCCACTCACCTAGTTAATAAATAGTAACTAACTAACTACCTAACTAACTAAATAACTAAATAAATAAGTCAGCAAATAAATAAATATTATTACTGGCCTAAAATCCTAGGAGACATCAGGCTTATTCATTTTTGGAATTGGCTGATTTATAGCCTCTTTCAGTATTCTAGGGAAAGTATTGTGATAGAAGCAAAGGTTTTATACACACACACACACACACATATATATATATATATATATATATATATATATATATATATATATATATATTTGTGTGTGTGTGTGTGTGTGTGTGTATGGGTCTGCTTCATATAACCGAAATCTCATATGATCGACACTCAATTGACTGACACCAAAACACTGAAAGCTCAAAACACCGAAAACTCATTTGATCGAAACTCATAATATCCACACATGACATTCAAAGCATTATGCCCTTTCCCCACTGTAGTGCAACCCTTGAGTTAGAATAAATAGTTAGGGGTGTGTGGAGCACACAGCCCCCCACATTGGGGGGTGTGGGAGGCAGAGCCCTTCACATTATTTAGATGAATATAGTAATTTCTGTTATAAGTATTCATGTGTAGGTTTAAAATTTATGACATATGTGGGGAGCTTTGCCCCCCACACCCCCTATCTATTTATTCTAACTCCAGGGTTGTGCTACAGTGAGGAAAGGGCATAATGCTTTAAATTTCATGTGTCGATGTTATGAGTTTCGATCAAATGAGTTTTCGGTGTTTTGAGCTTTCGGTGTTTTGGTCCCTCTGAAAAGTTTGTCGGTCATATGAGCTGTCGATCATATGAAGTAGACCCATATATATATATATATATATATATATATATATATATATATATATATATATATATATGCACTGAGCAAGCATGTCTGGATAAAGAAATAATGTAGGATATCAGTGCATGGAGGGAGGTTATCATGGATTTTTGTTCAGTATTGTTTTGTTGTTTGTTGTTGTTTCTGCTTTAAAGTAGACTACCAGGGTATATTCTGTAGTATTACAGTCTGGGGTGGAATGTTGGGTGGCTTGAGAGGGGGAGAGGGGAGGTGGATTCTGTGAGGAGAAAGCTTCTAGTGCAATCTGTCCTTTGGCAGTTATGCAGGAGTTGTTAAGGAGGTGAAGAAAAAGCAATGTCCAATGCATTTAGAAGATCGCTATGCTTAATATGTCAAGCCAGCATGGTATTCAGTGGCATATATCATTTCAGTTTGTATATGTCACAGTTATGGACAGCCAAAGCACAAACAAAAATCATATTATGATCCAACAAAACACGTGCTGAAATGCCCAATCATCACAGAAAAAAATGGATAAATCTACTCAGAACAAAAATGTAAGAAACTAGAAAAGTAAACAAAGATGGCTAGAGTGGGATTACTGGTTAGAAGACTCTGCTGAGCTGAAGAAAAGGAAGAACAGAAACCATGCTGACATTCAAGTAGTTTACTATCAAGATGACAGAAGAACATCGGTGTCGCACAGCAAATTATATTCTATGAACCGTTACCATTCTGACAAAACTAAGTAGCTGTCACTCACAGTTCTCATTAGTCAGTGTGATAACAAACAGCAGTAGAGGAATAGGCTTGAAGACTACAAATAAATCCTAGGATAAAGCTTCTTATTATGAAGATAAACTTTTATGGAGGAGGAACAGAAGAGAAACCTACAAACCCACATTAACAGAAGAAAAACAAACAGAGAGAAATACTGGCCAATGCCAAGTGTGAAAGGCTACAAGGAAGGTAGAACTTCACCATAAGACCACAGGACATAGTCATATCACATTATAGCACTATTTGTTATGCGTATCAAAAGTAATTAAACATTTTTAAAAAATATTGATCCTGTATTCAATACCTGGTGCAAATTTTATTAACACATAATGAACATTCCCTTGGAAAAAAATTAGAAAAAAAAATGTTTGAAAAGTTAAGACTATATTGCTTTATTTTACTACAGCTCCCTCACAAACAGATGTGCATTTCTGTAGCTTGAATTGTGCATTACTTGTAATTGGTAAGGGGAGACTAATGCCCCCTTAACCCCCACATAAAAATAGCCAAGCATTCACCCTCCATTCACCCCCTTTACAGATGGAATTAAAGTAAAACAGTTTGCCTGTCAGATTGATCAATGATATAGGTCCCAGAGCATGCACACTTCATTATGAAAGTTATACAATTGGTGACTACCATATTTTCAAACCAGTTTGGGGGGTAGAAATAGTAAAACACTGCTGAACAAATAAATGTGTACAGTACCCTCATACATTTGGAAATATTACCTTCAATGAAGCATACTGTTTTGCTAGCCATCTTCAAGTCATTGATATTATTCTCATCAATTCGCTGATATTAGGTGCAAATAAATCTGCATCATGCACTGAAACTTATTATTCATGAATTTCTTACAGAAAATAAAAAGGAAGTATTAAAATAAGATAACACAGCCAGTCCATGGTGAACAATAAAATCTGCATTTATATAGGTAAACAAGAACACAGTCACATTTTGAAGAATTAAATGACCTTAGCTGTTGAACTTATATATAAAAGTTTTGAGAAACCCGAGAGAAGAAACAAAAGGGGAAGAACATGGAAGAATAATTTTATTTCCAACAAAACTTATTTACAGCTCAACAGATTTACTCAAAGTTATTTAGTATGGCAAGTACAGGAGAAATCATTCTTCAACACTATCAGCCAAAAAGTTAAAATCTTGGAAGGACGGTTTATCTTGTATTGAAAGAAATTTGCAAACACTTACTGTGTAGTTAAATTTTCTGAATACTTATATCAGGAAAACGCCTCTTTAGAATGTACAACTCCTGCATGATATAATTAGTAATTAAAGCATCTGACTCTCCATTTCTTCTGCCAATGCATTATCAAATAGGTGTTAAGTAGATAAGACATGTTATGCAATAAAACCATGATACTCAAAACAAATAATAACAATAAAACATGGTTATAAAAACTTGAAAAGAGCATTTCAGATCAGAACACCATTGACAACAATGAACTTCTAAAGATGTAGTGGAGGCATACCTCTCAACCTGTTAGCACAAGAAACCCTGACAAAGCCTGACATCATGGGGGGGGGGACAAAGGCCCAAAAATTGGGACACATTTTAAATATTACTATAAACTTAGAAAGCTGCTATAATAACAGCATTTGTGTTAGCATGAATTTTCTGAAAAATATGAAGTCTGAAACTCAAATGCATGTCATTATTTAGTGACTTTAATCCATAAATCATCCCAGAGATTTGTCAAAAAAAAAACATTTTTATGAGGAACACACCAATAATATGAGTCAAAAATCTGGACATTCTGCAAAAATCTGTACAGTTGAGAGATATGTTTTACAAACAAAACTCCAGTGCCTCTTTGAAAAGTTCACTTCCTGACAGCTGTCAATGTATGCTCTCAAAAAAAAAAAGTTTGCCAAGACTAAGGTAAATAATGTGGCATATGTGCACACTTCTGCAAGTTCCTTGGCACTGCATACTGCATACAACAACAGTAATATGCAATATTTCACATATGCAGTGAAAGACTATTGCACATTACCTTGCTTTGTTTCTTTGGGGCTGACAAATGAGGAAAAGATGGAACTTTGGGTGTTAGTCAACTGCCCCTAAAAGCAGCTGCATTATTGGGGAATATATCTCTCAACCTCTTAGCACAGTAATTCTGGACAAAGCCAGAATAATAAGGGGTCAAACATCTAAAACCAGAGACTGTTTTTTAATAATGATCTTATACGCTTTGAAAGACACTACCATAACATATTTTGTGTTAGCAAACATTTTCAGAAGATATGAAGTCTAAAATGGAAAACTCGCATTATTGAATGACTGCCATCCCCAATGCTCTGCCAGAAAACCACATATTTCATGAGAAACCGACCAAAAATACAATGTGAAAATCTTGACTTTCTGCAACATTCTGGACAATTCAGAGGTATGTTGCTAATCGTAGCGTTGGGTACAGAAGCCACCAGATGATTTGTTACCTTATTTTACTAAATATACCTACTTTTGTAATTTTACAAAAGAAATAGTACTTTCTGGCATACCTCTCAAGTGTATCTCATTATGAGGAACATTCCTTATTTGGGGTCTTAAAAAGTTTATGTTCCTCAAAGTTCTACATTGAAATGGTCTATCATTCATTGTGTTAGGAATATTTTAAATTACATGCATGGTAAATAGTAATGTATCATATTAATTCACCAAAATAACTTTTTTGTAAGTATAAAGTAGCACATTTTAACCATCCTGTGACCTTCCTAGCTGAAGGTGGTAATAAGCTGTTGGGAGATGTTCCACATTTTGCTCATTTGTTCCACATTATGGAGGGCAGTGTTCCTCATTTAGGAGATGGAAGGTTGAGAGGTATGCCTTATTGTTGCAGATCACGTTGTAGCATAATTTACTTTCTTGTAATTAAATAAGCCACGATCGGCAACCAGGAGCTAGCATTACCTTTTAAAATATTTAGAACGGAAATAAAAACAATCCTGGAAAAGTCAGGAACAATACATTTATGTTAAAAGTTTTTGATAGGTAAAGAAGAAGATGTCAGCACTGTGGGAGGTAATTTCTAAGTAAACTCAAGAGCAGGACCCCTTGCATATATAAACTATTAAAAATCTCCCCAAAGTGAAAGAAATAAACTGAAAGTAATAGACTTTTGGCTCTTTTAGATAGAAAACTAATCAACAGTATTATAAAAAAAATGTTGCCAGAATACCATGTACACAATATCTTCCTTTAACTGCTTAGCGACTGTTTCTTACATTAAAACTTTGCTTTATAAAATGATCGTTCATTTGTGGTTCGAACAATTGCTTTAAAAAGCAAAGGTTTAATGTAAGGAACAGTTCTTTAATTATGAGAAACGCCATGTCATAGCTCTCAACCTTTTACAGCAAGAAATCTGGACAAAGTCTAAAGTAATTGGTGGACAACGGACCAAAAATAGGACATATTTTAATTGCTGTTATAAACTCAGAAAGTTGATAGAATAATAAGCTTAGTGTTAGCCTGGATGTTGTGAAAGATATGAAGCCTGCAAATAAGCATAGTGTTAGCATGGGTGGTGTGAAAGATTTGAAGCCTGCAATTAAGCTTCGTGTTAGCGTAGATGCTGTGAAGGATATGAAGCCTTCAAACAAGCTTAGTGTTAGCCTGGATGTTGTGAAAGATATGAAGCCTGCAAATAAGCATAGTGTTAGCATGGATGCTGTGAAAGATTTGAAGCCTGCAATTAAGCTTAGTGTTAGCGTAGATGCTGTGAAGGATATGAAGCATTCAAACAAGCTAGTGTTAGCATGGATGTTATGACGGATATGAAGCCTGACACTCGAATGCATGTCATTAGACAAAGCCTTAAATAATGGGGGGATAACGAACCAAAAATAGGGACAGAATTGCGCTTATAAAATTAGAAAGTTGGTTGAACAAGATTTTTGTTAGCTTGGATTTTTCTGACGGATATGAAGTCTGAAACTCAAACATGGCATTATATAGTGACTTCAAACTAAAGTAGACAAAGGAACCACAACGAACGATTGTTCTAAACACCCACATTTTAATGTGACAAGCAGTTTCCGTCATAAGTGCTTAACAACTGCTCGTTACAGTACTAAAACTTTGGATTTTAGAATGACCGTTCATCAGAAAGTACATCAGCCAAATAAAGCAGTAAAACAGCTCAGGATACAAGTGAAAAGGCATAGAAGCTTGAACAGTAGATTATTACTGGTATAGACAGTTAAGAGCAAAGATGCTTAATGTTGTAAACCCGATTCAGACAGGAACGCAAAACTAAAAGGTAGTTGACACTGGGAGTCAAAACAAAAATGGAACTGAAGAGATACAGGATATTTAAAAGAAAAGTGGGAATCCGGGTGACGTTTTATAAAGTGGACCTTGGTTAGCTTTAGTGGTACCTGAATTTTAAACACTAGGAGTGTCCCTTTAAGTATTTTTACCACTGCATGTAGTCTGTATACATACCCCCAGGCACATTTCTATAAGTAGCATACAGATATAGATACATAAGTATAAATATTCATTTGTAATGTGCACCTGCTGGTAAGAAAAATGCATTTCCTGGCACTGGGATAAAGAAAAGTTCATGCTAAATACAATACGCAACAGGATCCTTACAGCTTTTTGTACGCATTTTTCCTGTTATGTTTTGAACAACTTAAAACTTGTAAAATGAAACGTGCATTTCTGCATAGGCAAAAAGGAAATGTCAAAAATGCATTGTTAATAGGTCAAGACGAAAGCCTGACGAGCACGAAAGGGGAACCTGTAAGACGACAGCTCGCGGTCTCTGGGAGCCCAGATGCTGGTCTCGAACATGGAAATGAAAGACAATGACGCAGGACTAAGACCTTGCAATACGTGGAAATTATTCATAGGTCTGTTTCCTGCGCAATATTACAATTTAGTAAGGTTATTGTGAACATTCCCTCCCCAATCTGATATATCCGTCCAACATACTTATTTACTGCAGGACCCACCCGGACACAGTTACAAATGCACTAAATATTTTTTTCACCGCACATGATGTATATTACTGGGTTTTTAATTTCTATATATTTCGACGTTACAGCAGGATCCCAACTTAAAAGTAAGTAATTGAGAATTTGTACTTTTATTGCTTTCTGTTATCAAATGTCCTTGTTTGTGAAAAAGTGGAAAACTTATTTCTGTAGAGGATCTTTGCTGTAGGGTTATCGTCTTTTCAAATGTCCGAGGTGGGACTTTTCTTGCTGAAACGTGCGTTACCTCTTGAAATAAAAAACTAAATTCTCAATCAGTTTCAAAGGACTTATTACCAGTGCAGTTATTTACAGATATGTGTGTGTGTGTGTGTGTGTGTGTGTGGGGGGGTGCAAAGGGCCAAAATTGGGGATGATTTTATATTTTACTCTACTACAATTCACTTATAACTTTAATGTAACAAGAAATCGTGCATCAATGTGTAACTTCTGAACAATAAAATGTATGACACTAATGTCTGTTATTACTGACTGACTGTAAGCCTTAGGAATTTAACCAGAAAAAAAATATTTTTTAAAGGGGGAAGGTAAAAAGGATGAGGCAAAATCAGAAACATTCTTCAACAGACTGGACATTTGACTCATGTTTACAGAGAATCTACTTCTGGCTTTTCCCAGTTAGGGGTTGCCATGATTGGCAGTGGAGTTTTACAGTGCTGAGTTGCCAGATGCCCAACCTTTCACACAAGGCACATGCATGAATGCACACCTAGGGCCAATTTAGAGTGTCCAGTTCGCCTACAGCCTGTTTTTGGAAGGAAATCAGAGCACACCCACGTGACGACATACAGACTCCCCACAGAAGGCACCCCAACCAAGGATTGAACCAAAGAACCTTTGGCTGTGAAGTGACATCACTAACTGCTGCACCACCATGGCCACCCATGCATGTTTACAGAGACTACCTTACCTATTTAGCCAAGATTAAAAATAATATATATCTGGTATTGAATTTGGTCAGTGACAAACATACAATCATTATGAACAAAAAAAAAAATGTATGACTGCTGCCTATAGCACTAGTAAAGGAAGAAAAAAAATAAAACATTTAAATGTAGGTGCTGTTTCCATACACAGAGCTCAATATAGCACTGGCCATTGTACCTAATTACTTAACAAAATATAATGTCATACAGAAAAGATAACTGTCAGACATCAATACCAGTATAAATGAACGGTTGCAGTGTATTTTCTAAAGTAAACAATAGCAAACCGTACAACTTTTACATGTAACTCATTTGGCTGTGGACTACCAGCAAGCCACAGAGAGTTTTTACAGTTTCACTAAATCGTCTGTCCTTGAAAAGATGTGTAAAATTTCAGTAAGTTCAGCGCTATATATTTTTTGATAGAGAAGTTGATGAGAATAAAAGCAAAATTAAGTTTATAATGGATATTTTTGACGTAGTAGTCCTAATGTAAGAGAGTACCCGAATAAGTCTGTTTGTAGCATTTTCAAACATTCTTCAGGGCAGGTTTCTGAATGGTTTGAATATGATTGCTGTCTTAAAGCTTGTCTGTATGTTTTAAATCAACATGAGAGCTATGGGTGAAAATATATATCTATTCACACACACACACACACACACACACACACACACACACACACACACGCATATACAGAGAGAGAGAGAGAGAGAGAAAGAGAGGGATATAGATACAGATATAGATAAATTTTTACATATGTATTTTATATCCCATCTAATCTAATACCATATCTACACAGGTGTTTATCATCCTGGGCTTCCACTGAAACGGGGCAACAGTCCACTCATACTACCTTGACAAACAGCTACAAATAAATCCACACCTATTAATTATTAATTCAATAAGAAATGTGTCACAGCACACAGTTTATTACATCTTGCCTCATTGAATATCAAAGATTTATAAAGAATTGACTACATAGCTATGTAAAAACTGAACAATTTGAATAATTGACCATTATTTAGTAAATATTTAGAGTCTCTGTAATTGAAGGGATATCAGGAATGTATCTTTAAAATCTACATCTTTTACCAGATTTAAGTATATAATAGATTGACCTTATATAAATATGTATTCAGAAATTATGCTCTTTGTTTATCATGTAAGGACACATAACTTCTCATTAACTAGCATCACCTAGCTAAGTGTATTGACTTGGAGGCAGTTTTTAGTCATGACCTCAGCCAGGTGGGAGAGTACACAACTCATTCTGGTATAATACAAATAAATACTTCAGATCACTTACACACACACACACACACACACACACACACACACACACACACACACACACACACACATCATGGAGAGATTCCCTTAACTATAAAATACTATAAAATACATACATATGCACAATATATATATATATATATATATATATATATATATATAAAATGAAGCAATATATGCACAGCACAGAAAAATATATATTTACAAATTAAGTATAAACAATTACATTGTTTTTTATATAGAGATTCTTTTTTGTGAGAAACAAAAAAAATGAAACGAGAAAACTGTAGCATAAGTAAGATATACCTTTAGAGATGGAAATGCAGTGGGCATCAAACTATTTTTTTTCTGTTAAGTCTGTAAACCTTTGAAAAATAAAACAATATTATAAGTAAAACATAATTTTATATATGAAGAAACAATGGGCATGAAGCATACATAAGAAGAAAAGACAGACCTTAAGTATGAAGTGATGACATTAGGAGGACGTGAATTTAGAGACAAAGATACATTGACATGACAATATATGTCAGAAAAAAATAATGACTGATAGTTTTATTTATTTATTTTTGTTAACTAGCTACATGTATGGACCTGGAAACCATTTTTAGTCATGACCTCAGCCAGGTGGGAGACCACAACTACATTTGGGTATAATACAAATAAAGACTTCGGATCACATTGATAGTTAGTTACACTAGATCGACAAAGATCATTGGACTAGATAGACATGACCAAAAAAAAATGTTAGGCAGTGGAATTCAGGAAAAAAGTAATATAGACATCTTGTATCAGACAGAAAAGAAACATAGACTGAAAGGGGGAAAAGTACATTGTATAAAGTCATGGCTGTACTGGCAGGGAAGTGTTTTCGGAAACCCACAGGGGGACTGCTATACTTCTTCCTATAGAACTAATTATTTAAAAACCCCAGCTGGCAGAGTGTATACTATCACACTGAGATGAGGACACTTCTGTGACCTGTGTGCACATCCATCTCTGTGGTACTGGTATGGCGTAGCTTGGAGTAGACGGCATGTTAGTGTCTATTAGCACATACCTGGCATATACCTGGCTCTGTTAAATGATGTGAGGCCTGAACCTTCTTGATGCTGCTACTTTTCAATGTGCTGCTTCCTGATCTCCATGGCCTGTCTGCAACTATAACAGTGTATCTGCCGACATATGTAGGGGACATATTCATGTTTGCTACTATCATAAAACTTGTCCTTTTCTACAGCTTACCTTTTCCTTCTCTACCCTATGTAATTATTTTTAGTATGCACGCTGTATAACTACCTTTGAAATATTATGTTTATTCTCTTTTTGTTTATTTGAATTGTGTTTGTGATTATTTGCATGTATATTCTTTGTGGTGAATTCATGACTGCAATTATGCTCCAAAATCAGTGAAAATACAGGCTTGTTAAGCACCTTCCTTACATCAGAAAGTTGCTTAACAATCTTCTTTATATACCCCCTCAGTACTGTTATCTTCTAATCTTATGCTAGAGAATCAGCAGCAGACAGCATACATGACATAAAATGGTGGGAAGAGAACAAAAATCTTTAATAGCCGCCAAATGCTTAATTAAACCTTTTTTTGAAGGGTGAAGAAAGCATTTGCTCTTCTGTGGTGGCCTTAGTCTGTGTGACAACAGTGTATTACAACTTATAAAGCTGTAGCAGCACTGACAACAGTGTATTACAACTTTCAAAGTTGTAACACACAGCACTGACAACAGCGTATTACAACTTATAAAGCTGTATCACACAGCACTGACAACAGTGTATTACAGCATTCAAAGCTGTAACACACAGCACTGCTACACTTTTTCTCAAACTATTTTGGAAGATGGGAGCAGGTAAATCTCCATGCACTGCAAGGCATTATGATCATGTTGGTTTGATCACAACCATGCTTGTTATGTGTTCTTGACACAGATTTTCAAATTCATCTCTTGAATGTTACTGTTTAGGTGAATTTTTTTACATCAGTGTCTCAAGCACATAGCAAATGGGTTCTTCCTAGAGACCTGATCATAATCATCTGCATAATGCTGCAGTGGCCTTTATATATGCAACACTTTGTGTGAGTGCAATTCCTTTCAGTCACTCTTATTTGTAAGTCAGAATTAGATCTGTGCACATTACACTCTGTGTAAGTCTTTTCTGATTCCCACTCATAACTTCTCAATATCTGTTTATTAAACAGTATGCACTTGTTCTCAATATCTTGAGTACTTGGTGTATTACGTGCAGTTATCTCTGACTGCATCATTTTCACATTCATTTCAATTTTCGAGTTACCCAAATAGGCTGTTGTGATACACTGGGGATGTCACAACCATTATTTGTACAAATTATTATTTGCTGTAAGGACAAAATTAGCCATGTTAAAGAAAAAGAGACAGCCTGCTTTCTGTATGAATGACCTAACCTTGTAGAGTATATACCCAAGAGGCACAGTGTTGGCAAGGCTTGAAAGGTTGTAATGCTTAGTGGCCTTCAAAAATCTAAGAAATCTATGAACCCAATAGCAAGTTTCAGTTTTGGGTATGTTAAAACTACCTAATAGATTAGGAAGACTACTCCAATTCTTAAAAATACAGTTTAATTGAAAACAGTTGTATATCCCTTCACTCCCAGATACATTTATTCAGTAATATTGTAGATGTTTTTTTTCTTTCTGGAATGGCATAAATTGTATAACTACTATAAAATATTAATTTTTGTATTTAGCATTTGTGTTGAAGTTCATTTTCTTTTAACATTCACTGTTCATGCCCACACTGTCCTTAATATTATCTATATTTGCTAATAAGATTACTAGATACAGAAGTATCTTATGCCAGAATTAGAAAAAATACATGCTTTGTTTTTACATTGAATTTTGTTTTCTCAAGCAGCACTTAGCTTCACACTTGAACCACGGCATCAGAGCAGCTCTTATGCAAAAGGCTGCAAACATTAAACTGTATGTGCCTTGTACTTGATGATAGCTCACCTTAAAGAATTTTATAACAGTAACCTACAGAACCTGAGTGTACACTGAATATCAGCAGCACTGCATAATTAAATAAACTGTCTTAATAAGCAATTTTCATTCTAAATGTTTTATGTATCTATGAACTAAAATAGGATGATGTAGCATCATTTAGCTCTTTGTTTATGAACTAAGTAATGTTTCTTTTTATTATAGCCATACTGCTCTTACATACAAGGATAACTAAGCTCGGGAGTCAGATGCAACAAATTTAGCTTCATCTCACCTGGCCATGAGTAGGGCATTGGATACACAGATGAAATGTACCTTTAAATCCTCCTTGGAAGTACATTGCATACATTGTAATATATATGCAACAAATATTTTTCATTATACTTGATGTTTTCTGTTGTGTGATTAAACTGCATTTAATATTAGATCTTCTCTTATGAACTGAGGGCTTTCTCTTTAAATATACAATGAGCCTGCTTTTTGTATCACTTCATATTGCAATTCCTGTTTGTATTATATTAACGTAATTTCTCTATCAATTGACTAAAATGTCTTTAACTATAAAATTATTGTTAGAAAGGAAAAGACCACAAACCAGCGAAAAGGACCTGGATTTCCGAAACGGCTACCCCTTTAAGGAGTTTCTATAAGTGAAGGTTACAAAGTTGTAAAAATTCCTTGAGGCTCGACTTGTAAAAACAGTTCCAGTTTATTGAAACCATAACATTTTCTTTAAGCGCTAAAATACAATACACTTTTCGTCGCTATGTCCAAACGCAACTTCCTCAGAAGACAGGCTGGGCAGTAACCTATTTCCTTATATTTAACCTTCCTTTAGTTTTCCAATAAAGCAATTAAACAATCAGCTCATCGTCGATTCTTAAAGGAAGGCTAAAGCTTTAGTATAAACAAAGAACATTAAGAAATATTCCACAAAGCATGTCGAAAAAATATACACAATTACATGAAACATATACACATCCAGTCTGCTTTTAAAAAATGATTTTTTTCAATGAAAAAATATATTCTAATACCATTGTCTCACCTCCTTTGCTCTTGTGATTCCTTAATTAAATGTAAACTTTATAAAAAGGTTTCTTAAAAAAGTTTTCCTAAAAAAGTTTTCTTAAAAAACATTGAATTAGTAACTAATGTTAATAACAAATAGTTAACCTGGGTAAATTTTATGCACTTGAAGTCCCTTTATAAATATCTGGCCTGTTCTAATAAGCCCTAAATAAAAAATGCCCTAAATAAAATGCTTACATTAAATTTATTCAATAAGAATATATTCTGTTGTTGGAAAAATTTTTACTAATGTTCATTATACATTAAGAACGACCTACACTTACTGTGTTCATTATATATTCCAACACTACCTAGAAGAAATGTTTCTGTAGTCTTATGGGATTTATCTGTCGTGGCCCAATAGTGGGCCAAGACATGTACTCGTGTTCATATATATAGGCATAAAGGAGGAAAAATATTCTAAAAACAGTAACATTAACATACTAAAATTGCCCTTTAAAGTTGTCTTTTATAATAGGAATTATCCTTTTAAAAAAATAATAAAAAATGTCCCTAAAGGTAGAGGTTGTCTTTCTTAAATTGTACTCATACCTTAAAAACCATGCCTTAAATAAGTTCTGTCATCTTTCCATGTTTTTCAACCTCAAGATACATTTAATTGAGGACATTTCGTTAATTCCTGGGTACTGGTTCGCGTTTGTTCTTAACTGCCAAACCAGTTCTTTCCTTTCTAGTTTTAATGGCTCATACCTACTTCTAGGATCCTCAGTCAACTGGTCAATAGCTTTAAATTTAAAGCTATGGCCTTCATTTTCTAGGCAGTGCCTAGCCAGAGCGTTTTCTAGTTTCTGTCTACTAATGCAATAGTTATATTCATATATTCTTTCTTGTAGTCTCCTATCAGTTTTACCTATATAGAAGGCCGCACACTTCACACATTTTGCTTTGTAAACAATTTGTTTGCTACTACAATTAAATTTATTTTTGATCTTATAAATTATATTCCTAATTGTAAAGGTGCGGCCTTCTTCTATAAATTTACACATATTGCACATACCACACTTAGTCATGCCTACATTTGTGGTTTTTCTAATATTTTTAATTTGCAAGATTTCTTTCAGATTCATACCTCTTTTGTAAATTATCTTTGGTTTTTCAGGCACTAGATCTTTAAGATAATTATCTTTAGATAAAAGCTCCCAGTTTTTCAAGATAATGTTTCTAATATCTTGGGAGTCCAAGTTGAAAATTGTTATAAGACTACAGGTAAAACTAAGTTTAACTTCATTAGTAGATTGGGGCATCCAAGCTTTGCCTAATGGTTGGGTAGTGCCTAAAAGTGGCACGTAATGACCTCCTTGTCTTTTAGTCTTGACCTCTATTATAATCTCCTGAACAAACTCATTAGGGTAACCTCTTTGGAGGAAGAATCTTTTTAGTAGATTACATTCATCAAGGAAGTCACTGTCACTTGTTGTCATCCTTGCCGCCCTCACCAGTTGGCCCTTAATAATTGATTTTTTCTGGTGGAGGGGGTGGCAACTTGTGAAGTGTAAGAACATATTTGAATATGTCTCCTTCCTATAGATTCTTGACATATACTTTCTATTAGTATAGTCTTTCCTCAAGTCTACATCCAAGTATTCTATGGAATCTTTACTATATTTGTAAGTAAACTTAAGGAAATCTGTGCTTGTATTAAATGTTATGACCAACTTTTCAATTTCTACTTTGGTACCCTCAAAAATCAGGAAAATATCGTCAAGAAACCTTATATAAAATAAAATCTGGTTCTTGATCGAATCATTTTCCAGTATAGTCTTCCTCTCCCAAGAGGCCATCACTAAATTTGCTAGGCTGGCTCCGCATGGGGACCCCATCGCCACGCCTGTTTTTTGATGGAATATCTCCTGGTTGAATAATATGTAGTTATAAGAAAGTACTACATCCAGTAACTCACTCACTAGCTGAATTTCACTGGTAGGAGCTCCTAATTCCCTCATTAAGTGTGCTACCCATTCAATCCCTAGTTCATGGGGGATGCAGGAGTAAATGTCTTTGACGTCTAATGTAACAAAGAGGCTGTTGGGCAAGAAGGGCAAGTTATTTATTGAACGGAGAAAAGACCATGAGTCTATTGAAATCTGTTTTTCAACTTTAATATATTTCTGCAGGATTTTATCTGCTACTTTAGAACAGGTGTACATCATTCTACCCCTACCATCCACTAAAGGCCTCATAGGTGGATTCTGTAGTCTTTGTGAACTTTTGGTATACCGAAAAGGACAGGTGTCCTTATTTTCGGTTGGTGTAAATAATCGTACATGTCTTTCTCTATCCTTCTCTCTATATACAATTCTTCAAAAAGGCTTTTCACTTTCTGATGTGCTGAGTTCATTTCACTTAAAGATGCCTTTGAATAAGTGTTAGTATCAAGTATCTTTGCCATTTTATCATTATAGTCGCTATTGAACATAATGACTAAACCACCCCCCTTATCAGGTTTCATTATCCTAATGAGCGCTTGACCCAGTAGTGCCAAAATGTCTTTTTCTTCTTTAGTAATGTTGTTTTTATAATTCTTTTTACCCTCATTTAATTTTCTTAAATCAATTTCTGTTATTTTCTCAAAGAGGGCCAAAGACGGATGAAGGGGGGGTTGTAGACACTAGAAATAAAATAGTCTGTTTTATTATTAAAGTCACTACCCAGTAATGTTAACAGGTTCAGTTTCCTAATGAACAATTTTATGTCAATCAACATTTCTGCTAAATTGAACCTGTTCCCTTATCAGAAGTACTCTCTGTATTATGAATGAATGAATACAGAGAGTACTTCTGATAAGGGAGGGGAGGTTGTTAATCAAAGGCTGGAAATGGGAGATGAGATTCAAGAGGAATTAATCATTGACTCTAGTGGTGACATTAGGAGAAGTGAAAGAATACTACAACAACAAACCCGATCAAATCAAAATAACCCTCGGCCTGAAGGAGATGACGTTAATGGAACATTCAACAACAACAACAGAGGGAGAAATTTTCAGGGACAAGCCTCGAGGCGTCCCTCACAGAACAGGAGGCTGAATGGGAACAGGAGGAGGAAACGATAACTAACAGGACCCCAAATGTGAACTTGGGGGATGACTTCCCCACTTGCATCATAGTACCTAATTCTTCAAATGACTTTAAAATTTATAATTATACTAATTTATCAATTTGTGATCAAACCATAGAACTACTTAGTAAAGGTTACACTTTTGTACCAACAAACAGGTTCAATTTAGCAGAAATGTTGATTGACATAAAATTGTTCATTAGGAAACTGAACCTGTTAACATTACTGGGTAGTGACTTTAATAATAAAACAGACTATTTTATTTCTAGTGTCTACAACCCCCCCCCCTTCATCCATCTTTGGCCCTCTTTGAGAAAATAACAGAAATTGATTTAAGAAAATTAAATGAGGGTAAAAAGAATTATAAAAACAACATTACTAAAGAAGAAAAAGACATTTTGGCACTACTGGGTCAAGCGCTCATTAGGATAATGAAACCTGATAAGGGGGGTGGTTTAGTCATTATGTTCAATAGCGACTATAATGATAAAATGGCAAAGATACTTGATACTAACACTTATTCAAAGGCATCTTTAAGCGAAATGAACTCAGCACATCAGAAAGTGAAAAGCCTTTTTGAAGAATTGTATATAGAGAGAAGGATAGAGAAAGACATGTACGATTATTTACACCAACCGAAAATAAGGACACCTGTCCTTTTCGGTATACCAAAAGTTCACAAAGACTTACAGAATCCACCTATGAGGCCTTTAGTGGATGGTAGGGGTAGAATGACGTACACCTGTTCTAAAGTAGCAGATAAAATCCTGCAGAAATATATTAAAGTTGAAAAACAGATTTCAAAAGACTCATGGTCTTTTCTCCGTTCAATAAATAACTTGCCCTTCTTGCCCGACAGCCTCTTTGTTACATTAGATGTCAAAGACCTTTACTCCTGCATCCCCCATGAACTAGGGATTGAATGGGTAGCACACTTAATGAGGGAACTAGGAGCTCCTACCAGTGAAATTCAGCTAGTGAGTGAGTTACTGGATGTAGTACTTTCTTATAACTACATATTATTCAACCAGGAGATATTCCATCAAAAAATAGGCGTGGCGATGGGGTCCCCCTGTGGAGCCAGCCTAGCAAATTTAGTGATGGCCTCTTGGGAGAGGAAGACTATACTGGAAAATGATTCGATCAAGAACCAGATTTTATTTTATACAAGGTTTCTTGACGATATTTTCCTGATTTTTGAGGGTACCAAAGTAGAAATTGAAAAGTTGGTCACAACATTTAATACAAGCACAGATTTCCTTAAGTTTACTTACAAATATAGTAAAGATTCCATAGAATACTTGGATGTAGACTTGAGGAAAGACTATACTAATAGAAAGTATATGTCAAGAATCTATAGGAAGGAGACATATTCAAATATGTTCTTACACTTCATAAGTTGCCACCCCCTCCACCAGAAAAAATAAATTATTAAGGGCCAACTGGTGAGGGCGGCGAGGATGACAACAAGTGACAGTGACTTCCTTGATGAATGTAATCTACTAAAAAGATTCTTCCTCCAAAGAGGTTACCCTAATGAGTTTGTTCAGGAGATTATAATAGAGGTCAAGACTAAAAGACAAGGAGGTCATTACGTGCCACTTTTAGGCACTACCCAACCATTAGGCAAAGCTTGGATGCCCCAATCTACTAATGAAGTTAAACTTAGTTTTACATGTAGTCTTATAACAATTTTCAACTTGGACTCCCAAGATATTAGAAACATTATCTTGAAAAACTGGGAGCTTTTATCTAAAGATAATTATCTTAAAGATCTAGTGCCTGAAAAACCAAAGATAATTTACAAAAGAGGTACGAATCTGAAAGAAATCTTGCAAATTAAAAATATTAGAAAAACCACAAATGTAGGCATGACTAAGTGTGGTATGTGCAATATGTGTAAATTTATAGAAGAAGGCAGCACCTTTACAATTAGGAATATAATTTATAAGATTAAAAATAAATTTAATTGTAGTAGCAAACAAATTGTTTACAAAGCAAAATGTGTGAAGTGTGCGGCCTTCTATATAGGTAAAACTGATAGGAGACTACAAGAAAGAATATATGAACATAACTATTGCATTAGTAGACAGAAACTAGAAAACGCTCTGGCTAGGCACTGCCTAGAAAATGAAGGCCATAGCTTTAAATTTAAAGCTATTGACCAGTTGAGTGAGGATCCTAGAAGTAGGTATGAGCCATTAAAACTAGAAAGGAAAGAACTATTTTGGCAGTTAAGAACAGACGCGAACCAGTACCCAGGAATTAATGAAATGTCCAAAATTAAATGTATCTTGAGGTTGAAAAACATGGAAAGATGACAAAACTTATTTAAGGCATGGTTTTTAAGGTATGAGTACAATTTAAGAAAGACAACCTCTATCTTTAGGGACATTTTTTATTATTTTTTTAAAAGGATAATTCCTATTATAAAAGACAACTTTAAAGGGCAATTTTAGTATGTTAATGTTACTGTTTTAGAGTATTTTTCCCCATTTATGCCTATATATATGAACACGAGTACATGGCTTGGCCCACTATTGGGCCACGACGGATAAATACCATAAGACTACAGAAACATTTCTTCTAGGTAGTGTTGGAATATATAATGAACACAGTAAGTGTAGGTCGTTCTTAATGTATAATGAACATTAGTAAAAATTTTTCCAACAACAGAATACATTCTTATTGAATAAATTTAATGTAAGCATTTTATTTAGGGCATTTTTTTATTTAGGGCTTATTAGAACAGGCCAGATATTTATAAAGGGACTTCAAGTGCATAAAATTTACCCAGGTTAACTATTTGTTATTAACATTAGTTACTAATTCAATGTTTTTTAAGAAAACTTTTTTAGGAAAACTTTTTTAAGAAACCTTTTTATAAAGTTTACATTTAATTAAGGAATCACAAGAGCAAAGGAGGTGAGACAATGGTATTAGAATATATTTTTTCATTGAAAAAATCATTTTTAAAAGCAGACTGGATGTGTATATGTTTCATGTAATTGTGTATATTTTTTCGACATGCTTTGTGGAATATTTCTTAATGTTCTTTGTTTATACTAAAGCTTTAGCCTTCCTTTAAGAATCGACGATGAGCTGATTGTTTAATTGCTTTATTGCAAAACTAAAGGAAGGTTAAATATAAGGAAATAGGTTACTGCCCAGCCTGTCTTCTGAGGAAGTTGCGTTTGGACATAGCGACGAAAAGTGTATTGTATTTTAGCGCTTAAAGAAAATTTTATGGTTTCAATAAACTGGAACTGTTTTTACAAGTCGAGCCTCAAGGAATTTTTACAACTTTGTAACCTTCACTTATAGAAACTCCTTAAAGGGGTAGCCGTTTCGGGAATCCAGGTCCTTTTCGCTGGTTTGTATAAAATTATTGTTGTATATCTTGTATCTATTCTTAAACAATGTTTTTATATTATGTAGAATTTGGTATAATTATTTAAATAGTTGTTTTTATATATTATTTTTAAAGACGGTAAAATAATTGTTGTAAAGATGTTTTGTAATACTTGCTTTTCTCCCTGGGCCTCTGCTGCAAATGGACTCCTACCCACTTGGACTTTCCCGGTAATCAAATGTTAATAAATAAATAAATAAAATGCAGATACAGAATAAAATAATAATTTGTACCATGAGGGCACACATTGACTTATGGCACTTTGAAAGCACATATGAATTGCTGCAGTTTGAAAATGCGTTGGTGTGCTTTAGCCTGAGGCACATGTCTGCTTTGCTACATCATGCAAGTCTCAGTTTTTAAGAGATTACTATCATTCTGGAGCTAAAACACAGAAAAAAAATGAAATGCATGAAACAGTATAAAAGGAAAATGGCTTGTTGTATATATAAATCTGTCTTGGAAAGTGAAAACCTTAATCTGAGGTGTTTGAGCATATCAGACTAGACAAAAAAAGAAGTAACGAAGTCCTACTGTTCTATGAATACCTGTGCTTTCTATGAAGAACTTGGGAATTTCTACTAATAGGAAATATGAGATAGATTATTTATTTATTTTTATTTATTTATGTTACATTGTTTACCAGGAATGTCCGACTAGGTAGGTACCCATTTTCAGCAGACCCCTGGGGAGAAAACCACCACCTACAAAAACATAGTAACAGGGAACATGTATTTAACTTATTATACAATAGAAAATACACCATTAATCTAGCAGAAGATACTCCCCTGGATTCACTAATCTTCTGTGTAAGACTAAATTAGTCTTACATGGAAGAGCCAGTCTAAGAGGAAGAAGGATAGAGCACCATGCATATTAATGAGGTCGTGCTGCCTCAACTCTAAAACTAACATGGCGTGTGGATGAGTGTAGGGGGCATGTCCGACTGCCGATCAGTCCAAAAATCCATGCCCCTGCAAATTTGAAACTCGGGAAATGTCTAGTTACATGAGCGAGAACGCCCACATGTGTACATTCTAACACTACACTCCCCACATAGTAAACCCCGTACAAATATAAAAAGTAAAAGAATTTTTTTTTTCGGATATAGCTGCCCGTATTTGTGCGTGTTTGCGCGGGTTTGCCCATTGCTTAGCTACAGTTAACAGTTCAGACAGCGAAGAGGATAATAAGAAAAATATATGCAAATTAAGTGAAATAGCAATAGTGCAGTGGTTAGAGCCTTCGCACAAAGAGGAGGCATTCCCGGTTTGAGTCCCACCACTACACTTTTCATTTTCTGTTTGAAATCTGTATACAAAAATATTTCCTGACATGTATTATTTAAAGTTTTGTAAAACGCATTGAAATGTTATATGTAGTAGTGAACAAATTTTATATCTCTCTCTCTCTCTCTATATATATATATATATATATATATATATATATATATATATATATATAGGAAGGTGAAATGGTTATGCATACTGATGCATGAGTAACTTATGTTAAGCAATGTGAAGCACTGTTAAACATATTTTACCAGTATTGAGCATATTTATATTTAATTGCTCGTAGCTGAGCACTGCATTAACTAGCACAATGTCTTTGCGCGGAGCTGTGCATCGCACAAACTAGCGCAAACAGAACATATTTGCGCGTAGCTGCACACCATGCTAACCAGTGCAACATCAGATAATGTTGAGCAATGTCAGACAACATCGAGCAACGCTGAGCAAAGTCGGCCAAAGTTGAGCAAAGTTGGCTAAACATGTCCCCACCTCCTTTACTGTAACTTAACCATTCAGGTCTGGCCAGTAGGAAAATAAAAAGCAGTGACAGGGCTCAAACTCAGGATACTGTGCACTATAGTCACAGTACATAACCACTAAGCCATGACAGCATTTCATAACCATGCACTTTCAACAGACACATATCTATCAAAGGAATATTAAACATTGCTAACATCAGCTAAGCAGGTGTGCCTACAGCTGAGTTTTTTCAAAACTGGTCAATCACAAATAAGTGTGGGAAATGAGGCATATTTAAGCTCCACAGGTGGGAATACTTGTCATAACTGGCTGCAGCTCCCTTCTGCAGTCAGCATGGCCGGTGTTGGAGAAGGCACTCGATTTCGAGCGCAACATCGGGGCATTGAGGAGACCAAAGTAATGGTTTGGCTCCTTGTCCACAATTATGAGGAAAGACTCCTGTGGGGCCAGTACCAGGGCACCCAATACAAAAAGGAGGCCTGGAACTGTCTAGCTCATGATCTCACCAGTGCCACTGGCGTTCCTCGGACTGGTGAGCAGGTCAGGCACCACTACTCTGACCTGAAGCGATGTAAGGAGAATCTTCTGGATCAGTGGATCCACGAGGCCTGTGGGATGGCAAATGTCCCAGTACTGAGTAAGTAACCATTGTATTAAGTATTTAAGAATTGCTATTCTTGTCTGTACTATGGATAGATATGTCTTATTATCACTGCATTTACTTCACAGCTGCAGGTGTCCGGGCTATGAATCAGCAATCCCATGAAGATAGGCTGCAAAGGCTGCATCACCAGGCAGGTTAGTAATTATTCTGCATGCACTCTTATATAAAATAAATGAGAGAGCCTTCAAAAAAGTGTTTTAACCCAATAAATAAAGGTATAATAATTCTTTAATAATTATTCTGCATGTACTGTTATATAAAATAAATGAGAGAGCCTTCAAAAAAGTATTTTAACCCAATAAATAAAGGTGTAATAAATCTTTAATAAAGGTATAATTCCTGGAGTGCGTCTGTGTGATTTTGTTTGATATGTTGTTGTACTGTTGCATTTTAGAAATGGTACTGTTGTATTAAGAGTGTTAGTTAACCCACACTTGGGTAGTCCCATATAAAGTGGATGAAGGGAGTGCCAGTAGCTTTTATGCATATTTACAGCCCTTAACTGTTGGTTCATGCCCAGCATGTACATGTTAATCTGGCACATGAGTAGCTTGGAATTGTGTTCCCCAGAAATGTCAGTGTCCTGCCAGAAATGTAGGGAGCTGTTAACATATAACTGACAATTTCACCTGAACATATCTAGATAATTATATGAAAGTAGAGCTGTCAATGTACCATCTCAGCAGTAGTGTGTGTGAGCAACTCTCAAAATATGTAGCAGTAACATCTGCATCCTGGACAGTTTGTATGTCAGATACAGCTCATGTATATAATGATCTAGCAAAATCCAATTGCACAATAGAAGGACATTGGGTAGTGTAATAATACATGTAAGGGACATATAACTGCAGTTAATAGGAATGTAGTATAAACTAGAAGGATATATAAGTTAATTGAGCTATCTTTTCCACCCTACTGTATGTGCATAACAAATGCAATTCCACACCTCAATGGGTATGTCTAATCTCAAAACAATTGTTGGGACATATGTCCTATTGGTTTATAAATATTTGCATTCATTTCTATGCATGTGCCCTGTTCAAATATCACAATATTGGTGGCCTGTTGTCATCAATTAAACCTGAATGCTGTTGTAATGTCCACTGTTGTTTTATATGTGCATGTGTTATGCTTGCTTTTCAATTGTTGAAACTCTGGTGTGTTGGGTTAATGGGAATACTTCTGCATGCTGTTATAACTAACTGGGAATGCTGTTGACTGTTAATAACCCATATCTTTATTAAATTCTCCAAAACATAGTTCGTATGGGAAGGCCGGTCCCAGGGGACCCACCTGTCCCATCTCAGCTGGCCATGGCACTTGGCACCAGAAGGTCCGGTGCCCAGCCTGGGACCTCCTCCTCTGTTGGCCCTGTGCCACCTTCAGGTGGAAGCACTGCAGGGGATGGGGCTCGGCCCCCATGTGCAAGCGTGTGTGGAGGAGGGCCACCTATCACCCTTTGAACGTCCGGGCTGTGGTGCATAAAGAGATCGAGTGTTCTGTTGCAGAACCTCTATGACAGCTTGAGGCACGAGTGGCGCAACTCCTGGGTCAGCCTGCCCCTCCTACACAGTGCCCAGCACAGCCACCCTCTGGGCTGTGAAGGTGCAGTGGTGAATGCCCATGGGTGGAGATCTCAGTTCCACTGTTGCAATCTGTGGGCTCATGGGCTTGTGATTTCCAAACATCCTTCCCCATCAATGGTGTTCACCCACCACGTGTCATATTCTGCCCCTGTATGCATCTTGTTTGTCTTGTCTACCTCCCCAACCTACCTCCTCAAATATACCTACTTCCTATACCCCACATTCTACTCTCACCTGAAAAAAAAAGGGCAATCTGCTCCCCCCAAAAAAATATGCCCCATACATAGCTGCCCATTTTGCACACATGGCCCCTGGACACATAAAATGTAATTTAATTGGCATTACAACATACTTTGTTGTCCTCACCCATCTCTCAGGGGTTGAAGGTTTCATATTTACCTCCAAATTTATTCCATATGCGCAGCTGTTGCTGTTAAAGAAATGGGCAGCTATGGACCTTCCCTACACCTGTCCTGCACATCCCGAGCTATTTTCCCTACTGTCTTTCTCTCTTTGTCCCCCATTTTCACCACTTTCCTATCTCCCATTTTTCTTTTCTTTCAAAGAAATGAGCGTGGGGGTTAGCAGGAGTAAGCACTATTAAGCAGTAGTTAGTGGGTTTGCGTGAGTGTGTGCTTGTTTGCGCTTAGCTAAGCATTGTGCAAACCCTCGCAAACCCGCTTACAACTGCTTAAAAGTGCCTTAGTCACTCTGTATGTGAGGGCCCTTGTTCTGCTCAGGAGCAAAATAAAACACCTCTGTCAGTCTCGAACCCCGGATCTTGTACACACTACACTGCATGAAGTACCACTAAGCCACAATAGATATACACGTTGGTGCTGAAATAAATATATCATGCATTAGAATGAGTGAATGTAAAGGAAAAATAGGAATGCCATACCACACAACGTGTTCTGTGGATCTTTACCAACAGTTGTTGTGGGATTACATTACATGACTGTGATAAGAGAAGCAGCCATTCTAGCAGGAAATAATGTTACACCATCACTTTACAACCCCCACAAAGTATCATAGCAGACAAACACTGGCATATCTGTTTAGGGCAGAGGCCATACCTCCCAACTGTCCCTAATTTTCAGGGATGTCCCTGATTTTGAAACAAAATTTAGGTCTGTCCCTCTGAATCCCTCCAAAAACTACTGACTTTGGCCAGAAAGGTGGTGAATTACACATAATGAGTAATGGCAATAATTAAGAGTTAGACACTTCTTTTACTTCAGAAAAGGTGTATTAATCCATATGCTCTGGTTCTCTCAAAGTCTGAACTTAATGGCACTAATATTTTAAAGGTGACCCTGATTTTTCTTTACTTTTCCCTTAGTCTGTTCAAATATGTACCTGAGTGTTTGAGAGGTCTGGCAGAGGCAGAAACCAAGAGGCATATCAGCCTTTCTGCTGTTACACACTGTGCAAATAGCTTTAGAAGGAGTTCTGGATGCATACTCTTATGTAGGAATAAAACACTGAAATACAAAAGGATGTAGCCATGTACTGGTGGCAACCAACTGTAAGAATGCCATTGCTCTAGTGCTGAAAAGACCTGTGTGGTGCACAGACAAAGAATAATAGGCTAATCTCTCCCTATCATGTGAATAGGTCCACAGTTGGGAGTTATGCAGACAGACTACTTGCCTTGATAAACTAACATGTACACAGACCCTGTAAGTCTGGCAAGATTAAATTCACACAATAATACGTATGCTGTCTGCACTTTTGCACCCCTACCCAAATGAAGACTATACCTGTGTGTGCAGTGTCTCCCAAGGATGTAGGTAAGCATACTCACAGTACTGAAATGTGTCCAGTTTTCTTGAGCAGCTTGTGGTAATGTCAACACTAAAAAAGCAGAAACTGTTTAGAACTGAGTAAATGAATATTCACAGTATAGCAGTTCACAAACAATTCTTGTGCCAAAGGAATACATCTCAATAACTAGCTTTGTATGGCAGTTAATTGTAAAATTTGAAAATAAAGTACATCCTCCCATGTATCTTGGGTTAGCATTTTGAGGGTGAGTACATTTCTACACTGACAAGTGTGTACTGGAACCAGCAACATTTAGGTCTGAGTAGAAAATGTAAATCACTGGCTACAACCCGGCTTCTGATATAAGAACTATACCAGCCTTCTGTCTTAAACAATGATGTCCACAGCAAACAAGGATGATCTCCATCTTGGAAAGCTGAAAGAGCCACACCTACCTGAGTTAGCAATTTATAGTACTGGGTTGCTATGACAGTGATTACTGCAATTACTACACAGCAGGCTGCATGCAATTAGCAAATGGTGGCCATTAATTGGTGCAGAGGTCATCACATGCTCATGTGCAAATACCTGCAAAAGCAGGCTGCAATCGCTGCCAACAAACTCAATCACTCTATTGCAGAGACTGACAGAGAGAGAGAGAGAGAGAGAGATAAAAGGAAAAATAAATATTACCAAATTATACAAAGGAAAGGTATGTGACACATATGTATTTACTGGCATGTAGTAGATGTTTTTGAAGAGTAGTCTACATAATGTGAACCATTCATATGTGGCAGCAGTACTTATCTATGCACAGATGTCCTGCTTAACTACTGCTATGGACAATACAGTGTGTACCTGTGGGCAGTGGGACATACCTGTGAAATGTGTAGCTCAGCATTAAATGTCAAAGATCTGATCCATGTTATTTGTGTTCTGTACAGTAGTGTGGCCAATGGCTGTTGGGGGGATTAGCACTGCCATTATATAAACATGGGTGTGACAGAGCAACACATGCATAATAGTCATATTAAAGTGTAGCTTAGCATTGGCAACTGCTTTAGCAGTCTATTATGCTTATCTAGCATTTGTAGCTATAT
This sequence comes from Protopterus annectens, assembly GCF_019279795.1. Taxonomy (NCBI): domain Eukaryota; kingdom Metazoa; phylum Chordata; order Ceratodontiformes; family Protopteridae; genus Protopterus; species Protopterus annectens. The sequence continues at coordinate 1,524,479,817 of NC_056744.1, forward strand.
ATACCCCCTCTAATGTTAGTGTGTGTTCACATGTGACACCTGTTTGTGTTGCAGCAAGGCCCAACATTTCAGCTGTGAGGTCCAGGGACTTACAACAGTGTGGACCTTGTGTGCGTATGCCACACACATATGGAGAAATATATACGTGTCATATATATTCACATCTGTATATGTGCATAGAGCAGGGGACATATTGCAACTGTCTGTGAAGGGTGGAGATATATTTATGTTGGTGAAGGTTAGTATGCACATATTTGTATGTAGGTTTTAGTATGTGACAAACAAGACAACATACAGTGCTGGTATATGACATGTGGTGGTTAAACAGTGTGGGTGGTTTGTTCAGTTTGCAATCTTGAAGCCAGTGAGCCTGCTAAAGCTACCTGGGCTGTGAACACTTTCAATGCATTTATCACAAGACTGTGCAATATTATTACATTACTGTACACCTCACATCCTTTGTATAATTGATATTACCACTATGAAAGGTGAAATGTATATGTGCCTACAAATATATGAATATTTACACCAATGGATGTGTATATGTATATATATACACACACACACACATATATATATATATATATATATATATATATATATATATATATATATAGTTATATATACTCATACACACCTACATCTACTTGTTGCAATAGATTCTCTGTACTGTTGACTGACTGTGATGGTCAATGTGTTTGTGAATACATCAAAGATATGTATTTGTGGGATAGCTTACTGGGAAACTGTTTATGTCATGGTATTATCGGTCCTTGCTTTGATCCCAGCAAAAGCTGTGTATTCTGTTGCTAGGCAGAAAAAGTGCTATGGCATACAGTGTTATTAAGTCCCTTGGTTTTAACTGGGGTGTGTCATTGGAGGCTAAAGCACTACATCTATGATTATTGATTGGTACTGATGTCGAATCCAAATCCTGTGTGCACTGTAGTACTACTTGAGGCTCTGGGTCTGTACGGCAAAATATGGTGTATGTCCACATTGCTTGCATCCACTGTTTTGTGTGGTCCCTGTATTCATCACAGATTACATTCCTCAAGATTAATGTTTTGTAAGTACTGACACACAGTACTGTATTTTACACACGCAAAGCTTATCTGAGTTGCCATATCTTTGTGTCCTGTAATTATGTCTGATGTGTGTGTGGGTATGTCTGTAACATGTCCTCTGTCTTATGTGTGGTAAAACATATAACTGCGTATCTAGCAACATTTATAGTGAACTAAAGCAGTATGCGACCTATATTCCCAATTGTGCACATATTTTGGCCACGGGTTTGCCATTAACAAGTTGTGTGGTATAATAGTAATACATTTACTGGACCTTACACTCATTGTGATGGATGACATATTTCTTTACACATCAGCTTGATGTATATCTGCTGTGGCTAGGTGGTGCATTGTGTTGCATACAGTGTGCCAGATACTCTTGTATAGTCTTATATAGTGATTTTATTTTGTTGCTGTGCAGAACATGGTTCATTATATAGAGTGAGCCAGGCACTTCCAAGCAGTTGTGGGGTGAGCATTGATAAGTGGTAGTTAAAGTGTTTCACTCTCAGTTAGCTAATAGGTTGCTATATGGCAGTTCATTGATATCTGTACTGTATAATGTTAAATGTGCCATATGACTTGCTCAGACATATTTTTTCTTTATGTCTTCCAGGGATCATGGCACATCACAGAAATCCCAGCTATAGTAGTGCTGAAGATGAGATTATTACTAGCTGTATGAATCAGCACTGCAGTCTAATGTTCTCACAAACCAGCCAGAACCAGCAGGAGCGTACTGCAATGTGGCAAGATATTGCCACAGGGTAAATGAGGTAGGCCTGCATAACCAGACATATGAGCAGGTACGCCACCACTGCAGTGATCTACTCAGACATGTCCTTCAGCATGCTTCTGATGTGCTGAGACAACAGCTTGCAACAGGAAGTTGTGTTAACATCCATCCCCCTCCTCACTGGAGTGGAGGAGTTACTCCTGAGTCTTGTGGCACCTGCCCAACAACAACAGCAGCAGACATACACCATGATGGAGGTTAGAGCCACCCAGCAGGCACACATGGAGCATGCAGGTAACATGGCATATCTGTAGACTACTGTTACCTTTGTAGACTTGGAGAAAGCATATGACAAGGTGCCTAGAGAAGAGTTGTGGTATTGTATGAGGAAGTTGGGAGTGGCAGAGAAGTATGTAAGAGTGGTACAGGATATGTAAGAGGGTAGTGTGACAGTGGTGAGGACTGCAGTGGGAGTGGTAGCTCCATTTAAGGTGGAGGTGGGATTACATCAAGGATCAGCTCTGAGTCCTTTCTTATTTGCAGTGGTGATGGACAGGTTGACGATGAGATCAGACAGGAGGCCCCGTGGACTATGATGTTTGCAGATGACATTGTGATCTGTAGTGAGAGTAGGAATCAGTTTGAGGAGACTCTGGAGAGGTGGAGATATGCTCTAGAGAGCAGAGGAATGAAGGTCATCAGGGCTAAGACAGAATATATGTGTATAAATGAGAGGGAGGGTAGAGGAATGGTGAGGATGCAGGGAGTAGAGCTGGTAAAGGTGGACGAGTTTAAGTACTTGGGTTCAACAGTTCAGAGTAATGGTGAATGTGGAAGAGAGATGAAGAAGAGAGTACAGGCAGGGTGGAATAGGCAGAGAAGAGTGTCAGGAGAGATTTGTGACAGACGGGTACCAGTAAGAGTGAAAGGGAAGGTCTACAAGAGGGTAGTGAGACCAGCTATGCTATATGGGTTGGAGACAGTGGCATTGACAAAAAGGCAGGAGTCAGAGCTGGATGTGGCAGAGTTAAAGATGTAAAGATTTGCACTCGGTGTGACTAAGATGGATAGGATTAGGAATCAGTATATTAGAGGGTCAGCTCTTGTTGGACAGTTTGGAGACAAAACAATAGAGACGAGATTGCATTGGTTTGGACATGTGCTGAGAAGGGATGATGGGTATATTGGGAAAAAGATGCTAAGGATGGAGATGCCAGGTAAAAAGAAAAGAGGAAGGCCTAAGATAAGGTTTATGGATGTTGTGAGAGAGGACATGCAGGCAGTTGGTGTGACAGAGCAAGATGCAGAGGATAGGAATAAATGGAAAGAGATGATCCGTTGTGGCGACCCCTAAAGGGAAAAGCCGAAAGATGATGATAATGACTGTTATCTGTATTTGTAGATCATGCATATGTGAGATGTGCAGTGTGCAGTTAGAAGATGTGGAGCCTGTTGTGCAATACTGATCATTTGGAACATAATCTGTAGGCCTGTGAATGTAAACTGTTGTTCTACTGTCAGATTGCAAACACACAGTAGCAATGCCACAGTTGTGGCCACTGATAAACTGTCTCATCTCTATGTAGATCCCTCTGGGGTGACATCAAGGCAGTGGACAGATGCTGGTGAGTGTGTTCTACATTTATTATTGTAAATAAAAAGTGCATGTCATAGTTAAGTTTTAGGCCATGTACACATGTAACACACCTACCCATAATGCATGCTGTGCATGTTTGGTGTAAGACCACGCACATCTCACTAATGTGATTAGCTGCCTCAAACACATGCTATACCCAGACCATCTCAAACAAATGTGGCTACACTATATTGACCATTAGATAGGCAAAGCTGATACTCAACATACACATAACATACACAACTATGTCATACACAGAGCATTTTAACACGATACACATAAAGGATTCACAAACCCTCTGTAAAGACATACTCCAGTATCCAAAATCTAATCCACACATTACACATAATATATCTGAGGGGTAGAGGCCTATCATGGGGCATTTAAACACTCTGCAACACACTACACATTCATGTCAGGGAATGCACCTTATTGGCCTCCTTGCAAACCCATGTAACAACTGGTTGTGAAATGGTGAATGTAGCCAAGGTAGTACAGTTCCAGTGCAACATGATTAGTGCTGGTTTGGGAAACATTTGTAGCCTTGAGTGATCACATGATGCTTCATGATGATGGCCTATGGTACTACACACCATCCAGTTATTGTAACCACAGTACTACACATAGCTTTCATTGCTATACACCTCAATGTTGTGTATGTGCAAACATATGCACCTCTAAACAATAGGCATACCAATCACCATTTGCACAACTGACACAAATATGTCTTGTGATGCTATTGAGTGGCTAGGTCATATGACACACATTGGGTATGTGTGATGTTTAAATATGCAGTTGTGTTTTAGCATGCCATGTCATAGATGACACTGGCATGTCCACAATATGATCTACACTCACCATAACTACTGTACATTGAATATGTGGCTGAACGTTATTCCATCAATTATACATGCACCACTGATGATGTTTTGTGAATACTCATCATGCATGTGCTAAAGCTGTGTCCACAATTATTTGCTAAAGACACAGAGGCTGTAATCAACATCGGATACCTATCTGACACACAGATACACATCCAGCCATGGTATGTAGACCTGTGAGTTATGGTGCATAGTACATTACAGAGTTTTGAATACTTGCACAGCAATGTTGTGTCCATGTATGCATTGCATTCCAGGGGAGGCCAATCACCTAATAACAAAACACATGCATCAAAGCCATGTATACTGTTAGTAACAAGGACTGTCTACACTTGCACTGCATGCTGTTGAGCAACACATGTCCTGCATGCTGACATGTGTGATATGACTGTTTTGCTTGTGATACTGTACCCCACCATCACCTGCATTTGTGTATGTTCTGAGATTGCTGGTGTTGTGTGTGTGTGTGTGTGTGTGTGTGTGTGTGTGTGCATGTATGCATGTGTGCATGTGTGCATGTGCACATGTGCGCGTGTGCATGCGCATGCGTGCATGTACATATGTGCATGTGTGCATGTGCATGTGTGCATGTGCACATGTGCACATGTGCATGTGAATGTGTGCATGTGCGCATGTGGTCTGACAACATGTTCAGGTCTTAAAGTGTGTTTCCTGTTTTCCTCTCGCAGGTGCTGAGGTGGGGCTGGTTCAGTACAGCAGGGAACCTGATGTCACTGAGACAGACAGTAATCATGAGGATAGGTGTGTTGAGGCAGAGGCAGGTTTGTCAGGGTCTGTTGTTGGGCCACCAATTGACAGTACACAAGTCTCCACCCCATCCATGCACACAGTCATACTGCCTGTACATCCATCATCACCATTGCCCTTAGCTGAGGGACAGTGCATGGTTGGCACTGGCCAGGACAGTGTGGTATCTATGGCACATGTATCAGGACACAGCAGCCATAGCCAGATGTCTGGAACGGTACCACATAGGCAGATGCCCAGGGGTTCTCATCAGAGCACTGCTGGTCATCATGCCCCTGCAGACATGCCACACCTCTTTCTACCACATGCATGTTCCAGGCTGTCATGGAGGCACAGACATGAATGGAGCGGTACACCAGACAGGCACTAAGGGCACAGAAGGCTCATAACACCTCTGTAAATTACAGTATCCGTGACCTAGCAGGTGCCATATGTAATTACACTGAGGTCATTGATAGATGTTGGGTTGAGACATTGGATGTCCTCTACAATGTCATGTCCATGTGTCAGGACAGTGCTGGATGGTTGAGACATCGACATGGACGTATGCCAGCAACATCAGCAGCTGGAGGTTGCCATGGACATCCAGCAAGTCACAGCCGCTCCCGTAGTGCCAGTACCAGCCCCAGCAATGTTTGGGGGGCTGTCAACAGAACGTCCTAGAAGACCACATGCACGTGGCTCTGGCCAGTCCCAGCAGAGACCTGGATCCAGTGGACATATGTCAACCTCTTCAAATAGTACCCAGTCTGGATTAGTACCTGATACTGTCTGTAGCACCCCTGCCAGGCACAGGTTTCGTATCCATGGCCAGAGACGGTGATCTGTAAAGCCTGCCAGGTACAGTCTGTAGCTGTCTCACAAATCTCCGTATATGGCAGCCACATGGTGGAACTGTGTGCATGCAGACGCACACACATAAACCAGAAACCTAGGGCAAACACATATCCGCACACATTACATCAACATTGGCCCATAACAGTACTCATGGCCCTCACACACACATGTTGATTGTATGGCTCAGTGTAGGCCTCTGGCAAGCCAACAACACACCCTGTGCATATGATGAAACCTGTGCCACCTCCTGTCATCTGTAACATTGATGCAGGAACATGCTAACATAGTGCTGATGCACATGTTGACTGTAATAAAGTATAGCAATGGTTGAATGTGTAGCATGTTGTCAGCAGTAAAGTGTAATGATATCCTTGAAAGTGTAGCTGAGCAGGCATGATGCATTAAAGCTGTAATTAGCAATGTTGTATTGTTTCCACCAGTGTTTATTCCAATTGTGTTTTGTTTGCCCATATGCCACTTGGCTGATGTGTGTAGTTGTGTCAACATGCATTATACAGTAGAGAGTAAGTGTGGGGTGTGTGCAGCACAGGTCTGCAGGTGTCCATTTGTGAACATGGTGGAGGTGCACTGTCTGCATGTATGTGCATATTGGATACATGGGCAGGGTGACATGCCTTGTATTGGCCAGTATTAACACTCCATACTTTCCGTTGGTGGCCAGTATGCATTGTACTACACACATTTTGGAACTTGAGTACGCATGGTGTGTGTATGACATGGGTTGACACTGTGCTGTGGGTGATGCTATTGTTGCTATCTATCATTGGTTTGCATTACTAAGGTTAACACTGTCCCAGCTGCATAATCATTTATTAATGCACACTGTTCACCTACAGGGTTGCATGGACCGTGCTATCACAAACACAAGCAATTCTCACTTATACAGTAAAAGTGCATTAGTCTCATGGACCCCTGCCATGAACTAAATATATAATAGAAGGTGTGAAGTTGCACCAAAAGAGTTACATACCAAGAAGGGATAACTTCTCTGGTCAGTATCATTGGGAAACTACAATCCCTCAATAAACATACAAGGCAATCTTCAAAATACAAAATGGCAAGGATTCCAAAGACAACATAAAAGCTTTCTTCAGTGTTGTTCATAATCTACAGGTGAAATCTCAGATCGGGTCACAGTTAATGTAAATGGTCACAAAGTACACTTATCTGAATGACATTAACAATTCCTTGTCAGACAGTTTGAATGCGGATTTCACCACCCTGTCATTACACAAGGGCCACATTTCCAGACCTGAAGAATGTAAAACCTGATGATTCACAGACACTCTAGTTAAAACATCTCTTTAACAAAGTACACACCACAGTGGCAATTGCACTGGACAGTGTCCCATGCTGGGTCATGCACAAGCCGACATATGAAGTCACCACTCACCTAAATGCTCTGTCCATATGCAGCCTCTATACTGGTTACATATTTGTGGCATGACACAAGGCAATGGTGTTCCCAGTCCACAAGGGTTGAGCTACAATGTCTTCTTCTTCTTCTTCTCCTTTTGGATGATCCCATTAGGGGTCATCACAGTACATCATTTCTTCCTGGCCTCTGCATCTTGTGCTATCACACCATCCACCTGCATTTCCTCTCTCATCACAGCCATAAACATCATCTTAGGCATTCCTCTTTTCCTGTTACCTGGCGGCTTCATCCTTAGCATCTATTTCACAATATACTCTACATCCCTCCTCAGCACATGTACAAACCAACTTAATTCTGCCTATCTGGCATGGTCTACTAACCTTCAAACCTGGCCTGACCCTCTAATATACTTATTCTTAAACCTGTCCACCCTCGTCACACCCAGTGCAAATGTTACCTCAAGACACCCCACAAGCAACACATAAACCACAAAAGCAGTGTGCAAAGCAGTCACAGCCCTTAAGGCCAAATACAACACCAAACATACTTGTCATAGGTGACTCCATAGTCAGACACACTGACGTCCCACTCACCAGGCTGAACAAGGAGAGGGTCACAGTAAGCTGCCTATCGGGCGCTAGAATCCGCCACATAACACAAGCACTCGGGTCACTCCACGGCAAGTACAAATATGACACAGTCATTGTCCATGCTGGTGTGAACGACCTGAGACGCACTCCCTGGACTACATGAAAAGAGACAGAGGAGCTCTCTGATTATGTAGCCCAGGCAGGTATGACCTAACCCTGAGCAGTATCCTTCCTTCACCAAGAATGATGCCACAATATAGAGACAAGATGATCAGCTTTAACAATTGGCTTAATGTCTGGTGTCATTCAAAGGATCCAGTGTCTGTCTGCCTGGGATGACATGCTTGACAAGCCACGCTGTTTCAAGGGACGGCTTGCACCTGTCACCCCTGGGATTCCGGATATTGGCTAAGGCTCTTGCCACCCCCATAGTGCCTTTTTAGGCAAGGCTCAAATTCTAAACCTACCACCCTAGAAAACAAAAATGGGAAGAAATTGAGGGTAATGCTGCTCAATGCCAGAAGTCTAAATCTCAAAATGCACGCACTCGAGGCCCTTCTCAGTATGGAGAACATCGATGTCTGTGCTGTAACTGAAACTTGGTTCAAGGCTCCTGAGAGCACCCGGCACTATTAGGTTTTACCTCATATCATGCGTTCCGGCCCAAAACCCGGACCACTCCACAAAAGGAGGGTGTATCCATATTCATAAAGGATACTCACACCTCCAGGTTGGTGGCAACGCATGAAGCTTGAAACCATCCAGGTGCAAGTAACCATAGGCAAAACTGCTCTACAAATTGTAGCATGCTACAGGCCACCCTCTCAAACTCAGGAACCCCACACAGCCTTCCTGAAGACACTGGAGGGTATAAATGTATCTCCAAACACCATCATATTGGGAGACTTCAACTACCCGAATATAGACTGGGAACATTACTCAAGCCCTAACTTTCTAGCCCAACGGTTCCTGGAGTTCATAAATTCAAATGCCATGGAACAGCTAGTTACTGTTCCCACGAGAGGAGAAAATATACTAGATCTCATTGTCACAAACATGGGGACAAAATGCTCCACACCGAAGTATATCCCTCATTGGTGAGATCTGATCATAAACTAATCTCACTGGAAATCCACATCCCGCCCCACCCCAAACAAAAAGACCATAGTGAAGAACTTCTCTAAAGCAAACTTCACACTACTCAAGACTGGTGTGGTATCCTTCAAGGCCCCTGAGTCAGAGGAAACCACAACCCAAGCTGGAAGCCCTTACAAATGCCTTCTATGAACACCTCCAGGACTGCATGGATCAGGCAATCCCAAATAAAACCAAGACTCTTTCCACAAAGGGCAACGTCCAGTCTGGTGGACCCAGCCATTAACAAACTTTACAATAAGAGGAGAAAGCTATTACATGATAGAACAAAATCCATAAAAGGGAAGTCACCCCTGATCATTATTAGTAAAAAACGAGCACTCATAAAATCAACTAAGGCCAATTTTTGAGAAAAATTGCCATGGATTCAAAGGACAATCATAAGGCCTTTTTCAGCTATGTTAGGAACCTGGGTGGAAACTCACAGATATGCTCAGAATTAGTCCAAAATGATACAAAAATCACTGAACCCACAGACATTGCCAACATACTGGCAGACAGGTTCAGTGCAAACTTCACCCCTCTCCCCCTAAAGGAGAGATAACTATCCCAGCCGAGTGTAGCCTCCCGGACATCTCAAATGCGCAGGTGAAAGCTGCTCTCTCTAAAGCTAAAACACAGCATCAATGGGACCGGATGGTGTCCCGGCTGTGTGCTACACGAGCTAAATGAGGAATTAAACCCGCATAAGGCAGCTGTTTAATCTCAGCCTTACCACAGGATACGTGCCCAAGGAGTGCGGCAACTGTGGTCCCACTCCACAAAGGCGGCGCCTCACGGACCCTGGTAATTACCGCCCATAAGCTTAACAAGTCTAGTCTGCAAAGCTATGGAGAGGATCATAATGGAGCTCATAAACAAAGATAGGGACTTGCAGACATTGGACCCGACCCAGTTTGGCTTTGTCAAGGGAAGATCATGCCTTTGAACTTGGTCGACTTCTTGAAATAGTCACCAAGGCCATTGATGAGGGAAAGGCAGTCCATACAGCCTACCTTGACCTTGCAAGGCTTTCGACACAATACCCCACTGGTATTGTAGAAAAACTTACCAGCTTAAATGTAAACCCATATGTCACAAGATGGGTTGCAAACTGGCTTAAGGACAGAACCCACAGGGTTAGAGTTGCTGGCGCTGTGTCAGACTCCAAGCCGGTCACAAGTGGTGTCCCACAGGGCTCGGTCCTTGGCCCCTATTGTTTGGCATCTACTTCTCAGAAGTACAGGCCAACATGGGAGGACTTTGGCTGACAAAGTTTGCAGATGACTGCAAACTGGCGCCATAGTGGAAAGTGCATCGGACACGGATATCCTTCAGAAGGGACTCACGGAAACAGATAGCTGGTGCCAGAGCCATGGCCTGAAGTTAAACGCCAAAAATGTATAGTCATACCCTTCGGAAAAACAAGGTAACCCCAAGCTACCATATAGGTGGCAATCCACTAAGCACAGAAGAGGTTATCAGGGACCTGGGGACCCAGGTTGACAGTGGCCTTTCTTTTGACACTCACATTGCTAAAGTGGTTAGAAAGACCTTCTACATTGCCCACCTGATCATGAAGGATTCACATCCAGATCTAGTGAGGTCATTGTTCTGTACTCTTCACTTATCAGACCAATGATCAAGTACAATGCCCCATTCGGGATGTATCTCACCCGACATCTGCAGCAATTGGAGACCCCAAAGTTCCTCACCAAAAGGATAAGGACTCCAAAATCTGTCATATGCTGCCAGATTGAAGAAACTCCAGCTCTATTCAGTCGCATACCGTCTGCTCAGAGGTGACATGTGCCTGACATACAAGGCCATGTCCAACCCGAATTAATGGACATGCTCCACCTCAAAAATCCAAATCCACCAAAACCACTAGAGCAAGCAACTTAAACCTTAGCACTGATATAAAGAGGACATGCTGGAGGGATAGATTTATCACTCAGAGACTCCCTATGCTGTGGAATAAAATCCCGGTCCATGTGAGGCAGAGCACCTCGCTGACTCTGTTCAAGAGAAATCTAGACCTGTGGATGGGAGATCGTAGGTTTACCCCGGGAATCATCTCTGGGTCACTGCTGGACAGAGGCACAACAAACTAATGGGCACAGTATTTTTTCATATAAGGGGTGGCGTAAGCCACAATAATTTGGGCTAGGCTTATAAATGCCTTAGGGCAGATAGCCTAGTATAAACCTATGAACCTATGAACATAAATTGATTAAGGGTAGAACTACAACAGGTCCTGGAAACTCTCACCCTATAAGCCAGACCAATGCTATCTGAAAGGCTATAGAGCACAGCATTATGGAAATAATTAACAGAGACATTATGAACCTGCAAACATTGCACCATACCCACTTAGGTTCTATAAAGGCCAGATCATAGCTCCTACACCTATTAGACTTCAAGCCAGTCAACAAGGCTATAGGTGAGGGAGGGGAGGTCAACACAGCCAAGATCTAGCTCACCAGCAAATCAAACCCATCCCACATACTGGTATTAGACATAAAATCAACAGACTGACCATAAATAATTGTTAGATGATGGCTTGACAACTGACGCACAGATGTAGGACACACAGTAACATTTGCAGCCTCCATGTACTATTCTATGCCAGTAACAAGTGGTATTCACCTGCACTCAGTCCTGGGACCACTCCTGTTTGGCATATAGCTTTCTTAGGTACAAGAAAACACAATAGGGATATGTCTGCCCACATTTTATGAAAATGCATACTGTGGGCTGTACGTTATTCTCCAGATGACACACACATCCACAAAATGGGTATCATACAGATAGATACCTGGTGTCAAACTCATGCTGTAATGCTATAAGCCTAAGAAAGCATAGTTATCCACTTTTAGGAAACAAAGTATCCCCAGAGTACCACATAGGTAGTAGCCCCAAAAATGTGGAACAGGTACTAATGTATACATAGAGCCATGTGTTAAGTCATCTCTCCTTTGATAATCACATTACCAAAGGGTTTTGGAAATCCCTCTCTGGAGCACATAAGCAATAAAGGGTTTGCATGCAGACCCACAGAGGTTGTTGCGCACCTATAATGATTAGTCATCTTTGCCAGACTTTGCTTGCTTTGGAACAGGTTTCAAATATGCCTCAAACATAAACCCTCACTCACACTCTTCAATAGAAACCGTGATGAGTGGATGTGAAATGGAAGCCGTAGCCCAGGGATCACTTGCAGTGGCTATGGTTGTCACAAGCATACAGAAGTAACCTAAGGTCTGGAAAGTGCCAGCACACTCTGGCAAAGATAACACATACGTTCATGGAGAAAGCAGAGTACCCACCTATGAAATACTTGAGGTCACATGTATGTATATGGATTTGCCGCACAGCTACCTTACATGTGTAATGCACATACAGTTGTCATTGTGATATGTCATACACTAGAAAAATCAAAACCCATGCTACTTTGGCCAACAGTGTCACACACCTGGAGCACAGACACACACACAGTCAGCAACTGTGAGATTCAAACTCTTTCCTAACTACATTATGATACTACAGCAGTAAGCATTTACACTATGCGCTATACACATTACTGGGATTTCATCTTTCCACAGGTATATTTGTAGGATGGTGACATCATCAGACTTGACAAAGATGAGTATACCACTTTTAAGATGTGTGAGTAGTCTCCAAAAAGGTTGCTCCTCCCCAGGAAAACACACACATTGCTGGCAAGTGCAGGATTTAACCCCCTATCTAACTACATTATGATACTACAGCAGTAGGCATTTATATGACGTGCTATACATATTACTGGGATTTCATTTTTCCACAGGTGTATTTGTAGGATGGTGACATCATCGGACTTTATGATACTATAGCAGTACGCATTTACACGACGCGCTATACACATTACTGGGATTTCATTTTTCCACAGGTGTATTTGTAGGATGGTGACACCATCGGACTTGACAAAGGTGAGTATACCACTTTTAAGGTGTTTGAGTAGTCTCCAAAATGGTTGCTCCTCCCCAGGGAGACACACACACACACACACACACACACACACACACACACACACACACACACACACATACACACACACGCACACACACACAGTTGGCAAGTGCGGTGTTCTTAATCCAAACTAAGTACGTCTTTACACTTCAGCAAGCAATATGGAGTTACAGGGTGCAATACAGATTTACTTGCTGACAGTCTGCACAAAAGTTTTTTTTCACAATTGCTAACCTCAGCAGGCTTATCATACTAGTTGTATTGTGAGTGTATTGCATGCATAGGCCATGACCATATCATATATGTGTTGATGCACCACATGCTGGCACACACAGGGTCAAACCTTGAGTAGCATCTTACCTTCACCTACATGATACTGCAATATAACAGAAAGATGATAAACTTCGACAACTGGCTGAGCTTCTGGTGTCATTCAAAGGGAATCCAGTCTCTGTCTGCCTGTGATGACATGATAGACAAGCCTTGTTGCTTCACTACAGATGGTTTGCACCTGTCACCCCTATGCTTCTGAATACTGGCCAAGGCTCATGCTGTCCCCATATTACCTTTTTTAGGCAAGGCTCAAAGGTTCATAGGTTCATAGGTAGGTACTAGTCTATCGGCCATGGGGCCTATACAAGGCCAGCCAAAAAGGTACTCTGGCTTTTGCCACCCAAGAAATTTATTTTCCTGTGCCACTGTCATGCAGAGACACAGAAGGGATCCCCAGGGTGAATTTCCTATTTCCCATCCAATAACCAAGATTTTCCTTGAAGAGTGCTAATGAGGAGCTTTGTTTGATATAGATAGGTAGTTTATTCTGGAGTATGTGAAGTCTGTGGGACAGGAATCTATCTTTCCGGCATGTTTTGTTTATTGTGTTGACAAGGTTTAGGTCCCTAGAGCATGTAGGTTCACCAATTTATAGAACATATAGATTATAATTTTAATATTGAGAATATGTAGGTCCTACATTAGTTATTATACGGTACCAAGTAATTAAATTTTACAACCGTATATTATTTAACATAATGTACAACAATTTATTAAGATGATAATATTACTATATTCAATGTTCGCAACAGGAAAATTGAACATTTACTTATACATTCCATTCTTGTTCATTTTGTTGTATGGTTCAGGCTGAATATACAGTAATTAGGTACAAGATATCCTTATTAATGTTACTTAGGAATTTTAAGACAATTTAGTGTTTTTAGAATTATTTATTTACTTTAGAAGATTAAGTATTATATATATATATATATACATATATTTATTAGTCCACAATTTAATATTAATTTTTTATATATATATTTATTTGCACTTATAATCTTACTTCTCTTTTTAAACATTGGATATAAAAACTCTGTTGTTAGGTGTATGTAGGGTAGTGGATGTATTGCATACATCTATTTATTGTACGCATTTGGTATGCATGTTTTTAACATTTTTTTCAGCAATTTCCTTGTGATTTCTTATGTATGTATATGTATACTTGGTGGATAGTTTAGTTGCCATCTGAACTGAAATGTAAGCTAATATGACTGTATGACATTAGCGGAATATATGCATGACAGCTGTTGTTTTTATTCCAAACACCAATAAGTAACTGTTTCTTTAAATAATGTTGAAGCTGTTCAAACTTTTGTTTGGCGCGGTTTTTGTAACCGCTGTCTTTACAGCATAAAAGCTCTTTACTTTTAAGTGTTCTTCAGTTCTGAGGAAGACTGGCTGTTGGATCCAGTCGAAAGCGCTTAACTCACCCTGTATATGTGAAAAGTATTTCAGTTCACTTTTTCGTATGTGGATTTTATTCAATAAATTTTTCTTGTGAGAAGATTTCATCTGTTCATTACAAGTTTTCCAGCAAGTGGTCCCGACGAGCAGCGTATTCTCCTAGCTCTACCCTGCAGCGTTTTTGTTGGATATATAGCAGTTTGGATTCGTTTTCAGCTTCCTGATATAGATAGGTAGTTTATTCTGGAGTATGTGAAGTCTGTGGGACAGGAATCTATCTTTCCGGCATGTTTTGTTTATTGTGTTGACAAGGTTTAGGTCCCTAGAGCATGTAGGTTCATAGGTTTATAGGTAGGTACTAGGCTATCTGCCCAAGGGCATTTATAAGCCTAGTCAGAATGTGTTGGCTTTTGCCTCCCTTTTAATTTAGTTTCCTGGGCCTCTGTCTAGCAGGGCCACTGAAGTGATCCCAGGGGTAAATTTACAATTTCCCATCCACTCATCAAGATTCCTCTTGAAGAGAGTCTGCAAGGGGCTAACATCAACTGGGATTCTATTCCAGAGTGAGGGAAGTCTCTGGGACAGGAATCTATCCCTCCAGCACGTCCTGTTTATTGCTTTGCTGAGGTTTAATTCACTGGAGTGTGTGGCTCTAAGAGATTTGTTTTTCTTGAGGTGGAGCATGTCCATTAATTCCTGGTTAGACATGGCCTTATAGGTCAGGCATAGATCAGCTCTGAGCAGGCAGTAAGCAACTGAGTAGAGCTGGAGTTTCTTTAGTCGAGCTGCATAAGGCATCTCTTTGAGGCCCATGATCCTCTTGGTGAAGTACTTACCAGCTGTTGCTTGTGCCAATTATGGTAAATGCCAAATGGGGCATTGTACTCTATTATGGGCCTAATGAGTGATGAGTAGAGGGGCACAATGACCTCTCTTGATCTAGAGGTGAACCTTTTCATGATTAGGTGGGCTACATAGAAGGAATATCTAACCACTTTGTCAATGTGATTATTAAGGGAGAGGTTACTATCTACCTGGGTCCCCAGGTCCCTAATTACATTTTCCGTACCTAGTGGATTACCACCTATGTGGTAATTCATGGGCACTTTGTTTTTTTCCAAAGGGGATGACTATGCATTTTTGGTATTCATTTTGAGGCCATGGTTTTGACACCAGGTATCTGTCTCTGTAAGACCCTTCTGGAGGATATCTGTGTCAGCCAGAGAGTTGATTATGGCCCACAGTTTACAGTCATCTGGGAACTTGGTCAGCCATAGTCCTCCCATGCTTGTCTGTACCTCAGAGAAGTATATACCAAACAGGAGGGGTCACAGGACCGATACCTGTGGGTTGCCACTTGTGACTGGTTTAGAGTCGGAGATGGCACCTTCAACTCTGATCATGTGTGTTCTATCTGTGAGTCAGTTGGCCACCCATCTCATGACATAGGGGTTAATGTTCAAGCTGGTAAGCTTGTCTCTGATGCCATAGTGGGGAATGGTGTCAAAGGCCTTAGTGAGGTCCAGGTAGGCCGTGTGGACTACCTTCCCTTCATCTATGGCCTTGGTAACTGTTTCAAAGAAGTCAACTAGGTTTAGGAGGCAGGATCTGCCTTTAACAAAGCCAAATTGGGTAGGGTCCAGTATCTGGAGGTTCCCAATGACTCTGTTTATGAGTTCCATAATAATTTGCTCCATAGCTTTGCAGACAAGGCTGGTCAGGCTTATTAGGCAATAGTTCCCAGGTTCTGTTGAGGCACCACCTTTTTGGAGCAGGATGACTGTTGCTGTACATCATTCTTTGGGTACATAGCCTGTGGTAAGGTTGAGTCTGAACAGTGAATGTAGGTGAGGGTTTAGTTCCTTTTGGAGCTCATGTAAGATGCAGCCTGGGACACCATCCAGTCCCATTGATGCTGTGTTCTTAGCTTTGGAGAGGGCTGTTTTTACATGCATGTCCATGAAGTCTGGGGCTCTGCATTCTTTTGGGATGGACACAGGCCCTTTTGGGGGTGAGGGGGGGGTGAAGTTTGCACTGAAGTTGTCCACCAGGATTTTGGCAATGTCAGTTGGTTCAGTGTATTTTTTGCCATTTTGCAGTAGCTGAAAGCATATCTGAGAGTTGCCACCTAAATGTTGGATATTGTTAAAGAAGGCTTTGTTGTTATCTTTAGATTCCTTGGCAATTTTTCTTTAGAAACTGGACTTGGATTATTTTATGAACGATCGTAGTTTCTTGCTAATAATGATCAGTGATGCCTTTCCTTTTTGGAATTTTGCTCTATCATGTGTTAGTTTCTTCCTTCTGTTGTATAGCTTATTTATGGGCAAGGACCACCAGATTGGTTTCTTCTTTTTGGAAGAGTGAGTCTTGGTTTTAATTGGGATGGCTCAATCAACACATCCCTGTAGATGCTCATAGAATGCACTAGTAAAGGATTCTGCAGATTGGATAGCATTATCCTGTAGCAAGGGGGCTTTGAAACTTTCCACTTAGGTCTTGAGAAGTGTGAAGTTTGCTTTTGAAAAGTTTTTCACAGTGGTTTTGTTGACTGGGGGGGGGGGGTTGGGATGTGGATGTCCAGTGTGATTACTTCATGATCTGATATTACCAGCGAGGGGTTTAACTCTGGTGTGGAACACTGATCCCCCATGTTGGTGATGATCAGGTCCAGCATGTTGTCACCTCTAGTGGGCATGGTGACCAGCTGTTCCAGGCCGTTTGAGTTTATAAACTCTAGGAAGCATTGAGCACAGGACTTTGTACTCAAGTAATTCTCCCAGTCAATGTTTGGGTAGTTGAAATCTCCTCATATCATGGTGTTTGGTAGGACCTTTATATTTCCCAGTGTTCTCAGGAATACTGAGTGTGGGTCCTGAGACAAGGTATGTGATCTGTAGCAGGCTACAATCTAATAAGCAGCTTTGTCCAATGTTAGTTGCACTTGCATGGTCTCCAAGGCCTCGTGCTGTGCCACTAACCTGGAGGTGTGGGCATCCTTTATGAAAATGGATACACCCCATCCTTTTGTATTTCAGTTTGGGTTTTGGGGCTGATGCTCAGAGGGATTGGGATTTCTTTAAGTGGAGCATGTTCAACAGCTCTGTGTTTGACATAGCTTTATATGTTAGGCAGATATCACGTCTGAGTAGGCGATATGCGACAGAGAAAATGCTGTAGTGTTTTGAGATGGTCTGTGTATGGCATGTATTTGAGGCTGCTAATCCTCTTTGTGAGGTATTTCTGCAGGCTTTCCAGTTGTTGTAGATGTCTTGTGAGGTACATTGCAAAAGGGGCATTGTACTCTATAATGGATCTAATGAGTGATGAGTAGAGGGGAACAATGACCTCTTTTATTCTGCATGAGACACCTTTTGTGATGAGGTGTGCCATGTAGAAGGATTTCCTCAGTACTGTGGCGATGTGATTATCAAAGGAGAATCTACTGTCCACCTGTGTCCCAAGGTCTCTTATCACACTTTCAGTGTTAAGTATACTACCACCTATGTTGTAGTTCATGGGTGCAGTGTTTTTACCAAAGGGGATGACAAAGCAGCTTTTGGCATTGAGCTTGAGGCCATGGCTTTGACACCAGGCATCTGTCTCAGTGAGGCCCTTTTGTAGGATGTCCACATCATTAATAGTCTCGATTATGGCTTCTAGTTTGCAGTCATCTGGGAACTTCATTAGCTAGAGACGTTCCATGTTAACCTGTACTTCAGGGAAGTAGATACCAAAAGGACAGGACCCAGGACTGAACCCTGTGGTACTCCACTTGTCACTGGTCCGAAGTCGGACTTGGAGTCTGCTACTTTCACAGTGTGGGTTGTGTCAGTGAGCCAGTTGGCAACCCATCTTGTGACATAGGGATTTATACCTAGTTTAGTGGGTTTATCCATAATTCCAGAGTGGGGGATGGTGTCAAAAGCAGTGGCAAGATCTAGATAGGCTGTGTGAACCACCTTACCCTTGTCTACAGCTTTGTTGACTGCTTCAAAGAAGTCTATCAGGTTTAGGAGACATGATCTGCCTTTTACAAACCAAAATGGTTGTGGTCCAGAGTTTGGAGATTACCAATATCTTTGTTTATAAGTTCCATGATGATAAGTTCCATGGCCTTGCATACCAGGCTCATCAGACTAATGGGGCGCTAGTTCCCGGGGTCCATGGTGGCTCCCCCCTTGTGTAGTGGGATAACCATCACTGTGCACCATTCAGCAGGCACAAAGCCTGAGGAGAGGCTATGACTGAACATGGTACATACGTGTGGTGCCAGTTCATTTTGTAGTTTGTGTAGAACGCAACCTGGGATGTAATCTGGTCCCATGGATGCTGTGTTCCTGGCTTTGGAGAGTGGTTTTTACCTGTGCAGTCATGATGACAGCAACTTTGCATTTTTCCAGTACAGAGATTTTCTCTTTCATGGGTGAGAGGGGGGTAAAGTTAGCACTGATCCTATCTGCCAGCCTGTTGGCAATATCAGTTGGGTCTGTATATTTAGTGCTATTGTGCTGTAACTCAGAGCAGATATGAGTGTTGCCATTGAGATTCTTGACATCGCTATAGAATGCTTTGTGGTTGTCTTTAGAATCAGTGTCGACCTTGTTTTCGTAACTAGCTTTGGAGGATTTTATCAGGGATCACAGCTTCTTCCTGAGGCTGACCAGGGAGCTCCTCCACTCATGGGATTTTACCCTCTTTTTGCAACAGTTTCTTCCTTCTGTTGTGCAGCTTGTTTATGGCAGGGGACCACCAGATTGGCTTCCTTTTCTTGGAGGATAGCGGCTTGGTTCTGTTTGGGATAGCACGATGCATACACTCATGGAAGTGCTTATAAAGTGCAACTGTGAAGGATTCAGTAGTCGTAACCGTGTTGTCCATCTGCATGGGTGTCCTGAAGTTCAGCACTTCTGTCTTAAGAAGCATGAAGTTGGCTTTGGAGACATTTTTTAACATGGTTTCCTTAATGGGGGGTGGGTCCAGAATGTGGATATGTAGGGTAATTAGCTTATGGCCAGATGGGACCAATGAGGCATTGACTTCAGGTGTGGAACACCGGTCACTCAGGACAAACCAAACCCCATAACCAACATAAATAACCATAAAGTTACCTAAATGCTACTAATTGCCAGAAGTCTCAGCCTCCAGATGCACACACTCGAGGCACATCTCAGTATGGAGAATATTGATATATGTGCAGTAACAGAAACTTAGTTCAAGGCTCCAGAGAGCACACCAGCACTACCAGGATACTACTCATTCCATACATTCTGGCATCAGGACCTGGATCATAGCACATAGGGTGGGGATGTATCCATATTCATCAAGGATACCTACACCTCTCACTACATGCTCTGTACAGGATATGTACCCATAGAAAGTTGCACAGCAACATTCTTCACACTCCACAGGGGTGGGGCCACAAAAAAACACTGGCATTCATGCTCTAAGAGCTTGACAAGTCTGATCTTTAAGGCAATGGAGCCAATCATAATGGAAGTCAACAATAAAGAGATTGTAAACCTTCACACATTTGAGCACACCCAGTTTGGCTTCATCATATGCAGATCACACCTCCTGAACTGGGTGGATTTCTGTGAGACCATTACCCAGGCTACAGATGATTGAAATTAGCTCAACACAGCCTACTCACCAACCTGGGCATGAATCCATACATCATAAGATGGATTGCAAACTGGCTCACAGATAGATTCCACAAATTAAGAGTTGCTAGCTACATGTCAGACTACACTGGTAACAACTGGTGGCCCCCAGGATTCAGTCCTGGGGTCCCTCCTGTTTGATATAGACTTCTCAAATGTACATGCCAACACAGGATGGTTGTGGTTGACTAAGTTTGCTGGGAACTGTAAAGTGTTTGTCATAATAGATTCCCAGGATGACACAAATATTCTCCAGAAGGGACTCTATGAGACAGATGTGTGGTGTCAGAATCATGGCCTCAAGCTATATGTTGGATTGCATAGTGATCCCCTTTGGTGAAAACAAAGTACACACAAACTACCACATAGGTGTTACCCCCTTAAAACTGACAAGGTAATAAGGGATCTGGGGACACAAGTAGATAGTCATTTTTCCTTTGACAACCATGTTGCCAAAGTGATTGGGAAATCCTATGTGACCCACCTAATCAGCAAAGGGTTTCCATCAGGATTCAAAGAGGTAGTGGTGGTCCTCTACTCTTAAGTCATCAGACCCATCATTGAGTACAATGCACCATTTTGGATGTACTCGACTACACATATCCAGAAGCTGTAGAGACCACAGAGGTACCTCACCAAGAGGATTACTGGCCTCAAACATTTGTGTTATGCAACACAACTGGTAAAACTAAATCTGTTCTTTGTTGCATAGCGCCTACTCAGAGGCACACTCTGCCTAACTTACAGTGCCATGTCCAACACATAACTACTGAGCATGCTCCATCTACAGATAACAAAATTGAGTCATCCTACACACTCCAGGGATATGAACCTCATCACAACAATGAATACAACATGCTGGTGGGATAGAGTACCATCCCAGACACTTGCCTTACTGTGGAACAGAGTCCCAATGTACATCAGACAGAGTCCCACGCTGACACTCTTCAGTAGGAACCTTGATGAGTGGATGGGAAACAGACAAGTCACACCAGCCATCACATCAGCAGCCCCACTAGAAAGGGGCTTAGGGTACTAACTATTAGAACAAGGGCTTAGGAGACTACCCAATGGGGTGGTGAAAGCTGCATAACTTGCCTAGGCTAACATATGCCTTATTGAAGATAGGTTCATAGGTATGTAGTAGACTACGTGACAGATACATGTCTACAGATAGTAGATTTGTACTTCATTGTACCTTCATGTTGTACAGCAGGCACATGGACCACATACACTGTAATGCTTACAGATATTGGTGGCTGTTATGTACACTGGGTGAGATGTGCACCTCATGTCTTTTGTGCCTTTGGGATGTGTGCTTGGTGGGACAGTCCTGGATGGCTCCCTGTCATGGTCACCCTCTTACACACATCTCTGCCCATCCATCTTTGGCTTATTATACTGTGTTCCCCTACATATATTAGTATGGCCAGAGTGTGCAGCTATCACCAACCATGGAGTTAGTTCCCTAGGCCTCTGTGTAGTAGAGCTGATGAAGTGATCCATGGTGTGACAGTTCAGTTTCACATACACTCATCAAAGCTCCTCTGGAAGAGTGTCAGTGAGGGACTCAGCTTACTGTAGGTTAGGAGCGAGCCTGTTCCAAAGAAAGGGAAGTCTGTGAGTTATTAATGTATCCCTCCAACATGTTCTATTTATTGTTGTGATGATGATATCCCTAGAGCATGTAGTACAGTGAGCTTGGGGTTACTTCAGATAGCACATGTACATCGTTCTGCATTGGACGTGGACCTGTCTGTTGGGCAGAGATCACCTGAGTAGACAGTATGCAACAGAGTACAGACTGAGTTAAATTTAGTCTTGTTGCATGGGGCAATTGTTTGAGGCCAGTAATGCTCTTGTTGAGGTACATCAGTGGTCTTTCCAGCTGCTGAATGTGCCTAGTCAGATTCATCGCAAGTGTGTTGTGGTACTCTCTGATGGGTCTGATGACTGATGAGTAGAGGGAACCTCCTTTGACCTACATGCAAAGACCTTGGCAATTTGTGGGAACATATAATGTGATTTTCTAACCACTTTGTGAATGTGTTTCTGGAAGTAGTGATGACTATCCACATGTGTCCATAGATCCCTTATTATTACCTACATATTTAGGGTGTTGGCACCTATGTGATGCTTGTTTGACTGTAGCTCGAGCCCTTAAGTTTGACACCACATCTGTCTGACTGAGACCCTTTTTAATGATGTCACTGTTGTCCCAAACATCGATTACGACAACCTTTTTTCAGTCATCCACAAACCTTGCTAAACATAGCCCTTGTGTTTGACTGCATTTCTGAAATGTATACACCAGATAGGAGGGGGTCCCAGGACTGAGCCATGGGGGCCAGCAGTTGTTACCAGCTTGAACTGGAGACCACAATTCTTACCTTGTGGGATCTATCTGTGCCCCAGTTGGCAATCCATCAGATGACATACATGTTTATGCACAGGTTGTTGATTTTGTAGATACAACATGTGTGTAGGATGTTGGAAAAGGGCTTTTCAAGGTCTATGTAGGCCATGTGTAGCTCATTTCATTGATGCATGTCCTGGGGGACTGCCTTGAAAACTGTCTATCAGGTTTAGGAACCATGGATCTGCCCCTGACCAAACCAAAATGGGTAGGGTTGGGTGTTTGTAGGCTCTCGATAGCTCTGTTTATGAGTTACATAATGATGGACTCCATGGCCTTGCACATCAGGCTTATTAGGCTTATATGACAATAGTTCCCATGGTCTGTTGTGGACAACATTAGTGGAGTCTGCCAAACGTTGCTGTAACCCATTCAACAGTTTCATATCCTGTACAGATGGTGAGTTTCAACAGATTGTTCAGGTGCAGGGTCTGTTTGTTTTGGAGGTCACATATGACGCAGCCAGGGAAACCATGTTATCCCATACACACCATATTTTTAGGTTTGGAAAGAGCTGTTTAACCATTGTATATGTGATTTCTGGGTTTTCACAATCTCCAGGTATGATAATGGGCCCTTTTGTCAGTGAGAAGGGGGTAAATATGTATGAGCCTGTCTGACAAGATGTTGGCAATGTCAGTCATGTACATGTATTCATTTACAGTTTGCACTGACTCAGAACATATATGAGTTTACATTGATATTTATGACATAGCAAAAGAAAGGTTCATGGTTCTCTATTGACTCTTTGACCATGGCTTGGATAATATTAGGCGTGCTAATTGTTTCTTGATGATACTGATTGGAAAATTATTGATCTTCTTTGGTTTTTCACTTTCTTTGAACAACTTAAGTACTTGGAGTACATAGTTTGATTAAGACAGGTGTCCAATATATTATATAGGTCTGTTTTCATATCAGTGTGTGCACAAGGCAGGATTGGTGAATAGTGACAAGTGTCTGGAGTAAGAACTGCAACTGCCAGATATGTGTGGTCCACTGCTGAACTCAGACATGGCCTACATGTGTGAGCATGTCCAGTATGACCTTTCAGTATGTTGCTGAGTGAAATTTTCTAACTTTGTTTAAGTGTGTGAGCATGCCCAGTATGAGCATATATACTATATGTGTGTGAAAATCAAGTTGGTTTTTACTTCAGGGCTCACCTTTGTGTTGTACATCGACAGGAAGCACAGTGTGCCTGCAGGGCTTCCATAAGTCATTCTACATACAGTGGGGACAGCTATTATTTGTACATTTCTACCCGGGGGCACACCTGATTGTTACTGTGGGTGTACATAGGATGAAGGGTTGATCTGACACTTATACATATTTGCTAGGCCTGCACTGCTATGTCAGGTACTCCATTTCAGTCTGTACTGTTGCCTATCGTACTGGCTTGAGGCATACCACTGTACCACAGACCTTAGCTTCCAATTACATGCATATTAGTTTGTGACTTCATAGCCTACCCAACCCACATCACACTGCCTGGCCTGCTGTTATCTGTCTGCATAGGCCTGAGGGGGAGGTTACTCATATGCCTCTTCAGAGGGCATGATACAGCATTTGTTTGTGTTTGTGTTTGTCTACATTTGTTCTGCTGGCTGTGACTGTTAGGTATGTGACCCCCCCAAGTGGTATGTGTGAGTGAGTTTAAGTTGTGTCTGTGCCAGTGAAATGCTGTCATGGCGTAGTGGTTCAGTACTGTAACTATAGTGCACAATATCCTGAGTTTGAGCCCTGTCACTGCTATTTATTTTCCTGCTGGGCAGACCAGACTGCTTAAGGAACAGTAAAGCAGGTGTGAGCGTGTTTACCTGACTTTGCTCAACTTTGCCTGATTTTGCCCGACTTTGCCCAACATTGCCCGACATTGCCTGACATTGCCTGACGTTGCGCTGGTTAGTGCAGTGCGCAGCTTCACACAGTTGTATTTAAATATGCTCAATACTGGTAAAATGTCTTAGCATTGCTTTATATTGCTTAAAATAGGGCAGTCATACCTCAGGTGGTGCTGCAGGGCTGCCTATGTCGGACACACATAGTACACTCCCTATACATGTTTGAAAACAGGTAGTGTCAAGTTAGGCATCCCTTTTACTGTATGTGTGAGTCAGAAAGAGGTGTCATTTCCAGGGTTCCTACTGAGTCAGTGTATGTGCTATGTGTTGCCTCTTTGCCAAGGCCAGGGCATACCGGGCACGTCTCCTTCTGCCTACTGGGGCAGGCTCAGGGTGTTCCTCCTCTGAGTCATGCTGTGCATGTGCAGGCCTTGGCAATGGTGGGGAGCTGTTTGGGCCTGCCCCATGCTGTTCCTGCTGCAGCTGTTTTCACAGGATCATGTTGTGTAGCATGGCACATACCATGACAATTTGGGTACATGTAGTTGGTGAGTACTGCAAGGCTCCACCAGATGTGTCCAGGCACCGGAACCGTGACTTGAGCATCCCAAACACATGCTCAGTAATGTTTCTTGTTTGTGCGTGTGCCTCATTATGGAGTTCTTGTTCAGGTGTGTGTGCATTTCTGATGGGTGTCATCAGCCACGGCTCCAGTGCGTATCCAGCATCCCCCACTAGGTGACTGTCAGGGATGTCCCCATTGGCAAATCTCTGGTACAGCTGTGTCAGATGCCAGATGTGGGAATCGTGATAGCTTCCAGGGCAGCCAGCACACACATTCATTATTATGCCCTGGCCATCACACACGACCCAGCAGTTGATGGAGGGGAAGCCCTTGCTGTTGATGTAGACCCTACCCCGCTCACTGGGTGGTGCTTTGATGTGTATGTGCGTGCAGTCTATTGCACCCACTACCTCAGGGCATTCTGCTATTTGGTGGAAAAGACGCATATTGCTGGCCAATGCCTCACAGGAATTGGGGAAATATACGTGTTCACCAACATGTGTTGACATGGCATCCAGGAACTGGTGCAGTACCCTGGATGCTGATGCCTGTGAAATCCCCATCATATCACCAGTTGGTCTCTGGAAGGTACCTGTAGCTAGTATTCTTAGGCCAACACATACATTGGTATCCACTGGGATGGGTTCCCCTCTGTTTGTTCTGTGTGTGAGGCATGGCCGGCACAGCTCAACAATTTGCTGCAGGAGGTCTTTGTTCACCCTATAGCGTTCCACTATCTCCAGCTCATGTAGCCCCTGGTAGGTTACCATGGGTCTGTACACTCTTATCCGTCT
The DNA here is from genome assembly GCF_019279795.1 of Protopterus annectens. Taxonomy (NCBI): domain Eukaryota; kingdom Metazoa; phylum Chordata; order Ceratodontiformes; family Protopteridae; genus Protopterus; species Protopterus annectens. The sequence goes on from NC_056744.1 coordinate 1,524,505,895, forward strand.
CCTCACTGTGGGTTGCTCAGCAGCATTCACAACATCACCACCCTCAGAACCTTGCACATGTTGGTTTATGATAGCAAGAGCAGCCCCTAACATTTTGTCTGACTTAAGCTTTTTATGTTTTCACTCTTTGTATACTGCAGTGTTGCAGAGGTCTTGGGAAAAAAACAGGGGAGAATTCTGTTTGCAGAGTTTAAAGGCTGGGCTGGGCTGGGCTACTCTGTTGCCTGTGTAATTGGCTGATTCTGATTTATTTCACCTGGCAGCTCTGCTAGTTCTCCTTGGTTAACTTCTTACTACTTCTTTTCCTTCCTTTTCCCTTTCTGTTTCCGCCCAGGGAAGCGCCGTGCAAACGAGCGCACACGCACGCACACAAGCTGTGCGCACATTTGCAAGAAATTTCAGATATATTCACGCCGTACACCTTTGGTTTCTGATTTTCAAAAAGGGAAGACAGCCTTCATTGCACCGGAGCCATATTTACTGTTTTTTGTGCTGCTTGTACTTTGGTTTGGTTACTGGTTTTCAAAAAGGACAACTGTAGACACACCTTTGCAATCCTGAGCAACTCAGGGCAAACACAAGACACTGTGCTCCAATAAGCATACACCCTTTCTGACACACCCCCTCATGATGTCACCTATCTTCTACTCTACTACTCACCTACTCCTACACTTACACTCTTGGGACATGGCTCACATGCTGGGGAAAATTGGGATTCACTATCCTTATCCTCATTTGCATAGGATTGCCTACTAATGCTTGGTTACATCTCTCACACGGAGCTTCCCCCCTTAGCAACCAGTACTCAGTGGCCATGTTGTCTTCAGCCTGCCATTCACCTGCATGGCATGATAAGCTTTTTAGTGAAAATGCCTATTTTTGGCTATTTTTTAATTATTTTCTTGTTTTTTTTAAGTGCCACACGTTTGCGCGGCGCTGCGCTATGCTTAAACATTGGAGATTGGGGGAAAAATTAGATTTTATTAATTTTAAACATTTAAAAATGCCAATGGCCTTATATTTGGCCATTGGCATGCTTCCTCAACTGGATACATCCTTTATTTGGAGGTGTCATAGCTCTGTTTTGCTATTTGCAGAATGGTACTCCGTTACCAATGGAGTACATTTCTGCAGATAACACTACTTTTCTATGGACAGGTTAGTGTTTCCTGGATTTCAAATTTACCTAATTTGCATAGTTTTCAGCAGCAAATGAGGTAATTTGCATACCATGACACTGTCCGTTCAAGACTAGCTTTAGAACCTCTCATGCACATCCCTGCTGGCTGTTGCTGGATCGCTCAGCAGACATATTGGCTGTCTGATGTCTTACTCTACTCTTTAACTCTGTTCAAGCTTTGGTAAATCCGGCCCACTGTATATGTTGCTCTTGTGTCTTTCGGCTTTTCCCGGTTAGGGGTCGCCACAGCGGAACTCCGGTCTGCTAATGATTTGCTGTAGATTTTTACGTGCTGAGTCACCTGCCCTGACGCACAACCTTCAACGAAGGTATGCCCATTCACGCATGTCTCCACACAGAAGACGCTCTAGCTGAGAATTGAACAGGACAACGTCTTACTGTGAGGCGACAATGCTACCACAGCACCACCTCCGGCCCACTGTATATAGATTCATATAAACCACAAATATAATAATGGGATCTAAAAATCACAACTTGACAGATAAAGCCAATAATGTCAAACTTAAAAATGTGAAATAGTTATCCCGAAACTGTAATTTTGTACACATAAAGTGAAAGAAAAGCAGCATTTAGGAAGGTAAATAAGGGTAGTGGAAAACTTCAGATAGACAGATGTAGCCTATGGTGATTGAGAGATTTATTATGCTGATAGAGAGCTTGGTCATAAGTAATAACATTTATCCAGGACTGTTACAAGAGCAGAACCATGTATTAGACAAATGGTTTTTGAGCAGTTTTTTTTTAAGTAAGTAGTAGTTGTTTTGGATCTTATACTTTGATGGAGTGTGCTCCAGATTATGGCTACATAACTAGAATAAAGAGAGACCCCTGCAAATTCATAGCTTTTGTTACATTTAATAGTGATTTATTGGTGGACCATAAGAGATGGTAATTGGAGTAAGGTTCAGTTATGTCTTGCCAAACTGGTGCTTTTTCCGGTTGGTTAAGTAATTTATGAACCATTGTTAGCTGATTATACGATAGGAGGTATGGAAATTCTAACCAGGATAGTTGTTTTAATCCTAGGCAGTGATGTGATCTGTGTGCAGAGTCTGTGGCAAATGTTTCTGTTTTATTATAATATACTTCAAGTTTTCCTAAGTCTGTTTTCATGAGGTTAGTGAGCAGTGGTGAGGCATAGAGGAGTGTTGAGAGAAGATGTGTTCTTGCAATGGCTGTCTTAGTACTATTTGCTGGGAATTGTTTATATTTATACAGACTTCCTAGTCTTTTGTGTATCTTCTTTATTGTTTTGATATGTGTAGAGCAAATCTAATTTTATTATCAATTACAACACCTAGAAGTTTTGTCTGGGTTACCAGTGTAATAATTGTATTACCAGTAGCAGTAATGGAAAAAGTGGGAGGGGGGACTGTAGTTCTACTGGGTTGGAAAAGCATAAGTTTGGTTTTACTAGGGTTGAATATTAGTTGTGAGTCTGACAGCCATGTTTTAATTGCAGAGAAGGAATTTTGTGTCATGTCTTAAAGTTGTTGTATAGTAAGTGCAGCATAAATGAATGCAGAATAGTCTGCATATTGGATCAGGGAGGCTAGAGAAATAGCTGTGTAGAGATTATTTGTGAAGATATTGAAGAGAACAGGACCAAGAATGGAGCCCTATGGGACCACTAATGTGATAGAGGTCATGTAGTCATTTTATAGCTTGCTGGTGACCCATTAGATAGCTTTGGAACCAAGTGAGAGCAGATTGACTGAGGTTTAGGTTAGAGGGTACTGATAGAAGTTTGGGGTGGGAGTCTGTGTCAAAAGCTTTGGACACATCCATAAAGATAGATGAGACTATTTTAGCTTCACTTCTATATAGATTGATGGTATTAATGAAAATCAGGAGGGCAGTTGTGATGCTATGGTTAGGTGTAAATCCATGCTGAGAATAGACTAAGATGGAATTAGTTTTGACGTAGTGAAGTATTTTTTGAATGTGGATACCTTTTTCTAGAACTTTGGGAAGTGGAGATGGAATGGCAATGAGTCTATAATTTGATAGTTCAATTGCGGTGCCTTCTTTGTGTAAGGGGATTATGTGAGAGATTTTCCAGATTTGTGGGATTTAGTGTTCACTGATAGAACAGTTGATGAGAATAGAAACAGAATAGGCAATAGCATCAGCTGCTATCTTGAGATATTCTGCTGGTAAATTGTTGACTGCTAATGTTGTTGTCTTTAGTGTTTTAAGCAGTTTTTAATGGTATTTGTAGGGACAGGGTGGAAGGAGAAGGCAATGTTGTCCTTGTTTTCTGTTATGGGTATAGTTGGTGGAGAGGGACAGTTATTTTTGACTAGTGATAAGATGCTCTCAGTAAAGTATTTGTTGAATTGTTCTGCAGTGGTACCTACATTGTTTGGGGTTGAGGAGGTGAGTTTGATGCATGTCCAGGCTGTAGAATTGATGAATCAGTTGTATATTGGTGTAATATTTTTTTATCTTGTTTAATTTGAGTTTTGGCTTTGTTTCTGAATTGTTGATATGCTATTCAACTTGGTTGGGTTTTATTAGTATGCCATAGTTACGAGGCCTTATCTCTAAGTCTGAGAAGATAAAAATAAACTGAAGTAACTTAGTAAATAACACTGCGAGTACACCTATAAGTGCTGAAGCTAACAGCCGACAAACCAACCTTGCGACAGAGTAAAATAAATTGTTTATTATAAACCACCATAAAAACACAAGAGTTTAGCGCTTTCACCCTCAATAACAGGGTTTCTTCAGAACTCTCAAACCAATTAACGTTAGATACTTAAGTAACTTTTTTGGCGCCAAAATAGCTTACAAAATTTTTTAAAGTGACACAACCAAAACATTACTACTAATATAAAAACAATCATTACTTCTGTAATAAAAATAAATAACAATAGGTGAGAATTCAAACAGTTGCATGTTGTCAGCATGTGCATAACATTCCTAAATATAACTCCCTAATCAAAGGTACTGATACATGATGCTAAAAACGTACAATAGATGAAATTATACCATTAATTAAATGAATAAATATATGTACTGTATACCTAATATATAATAAATGTACCACATATATAATGATATAGAAATTGATATGTAAAAATTAAATATATAAATACAAAACTGATTAAACATGAAAGTAGAATGAATGAGAATAAACTAAAATTATATATTTAAATATATATCTTAATAATGAATGTAATCTATTAAAACAGTTTATTTATTAAAAAAATGAATGTAATCTATTAAAACAGTTTATTTATTAAAAAATATATATATTAATAATGAATGTAATCTATTTATTCTTTGCAATGCTTAATAATGATTTTATCGATATATAATCGTTAAGGCCAGGGGAGTGGTGGCATCTAAATAAATCTGCCATCAAATTTCTTTGTAACTCAACAAACCTTTAATATCACCCCCTTTAGGGTCAAATTTGACTATTTCCAAAATAATAAATTTGAATACATGTTCTTCTCCTTCCTGTAAAATGTGTCTGAACAGAGCGTTATTTCTATCTTTAGTTCTTATGCTATACATGTGGTCATAAATTCTTTTTTTAAGTTGTCTTTCGGTTTTACCAACGTAAAAACTATGACACATTTGGCAAACACTTAAATAGACCACAAACTTGCTGTTACAATTACCTAACTTACTTCTAATACAGCTCTTCAATTCATTATTTAAATAAATTGTTGACTTCTCAGACATAAACTTGCACTGATTACAGGCACCACATTTTAAACTCCTACCAATGGCTAAATTATGGTTAATATTTCTATCCCTCTTATGTTCTAATAATTGTTTGATGTTATTTCCCATTTTAAAAATAAAATTAGGTTTGGTACCAATAATATTTGTGATACGGACATCATTAAAAATTAGCTGCCAAGAATCGTATATAATTTTTTTAACATAGCTAGCTGCCATATTATATTGAATCACACAAGATTTTTGAAAATTATCTACATTCCTAAATTCAGTATTCATATCAAATTTAGTGTTAGGATCCTGTTCTAAGGTTTTATTCCTACTACCTAATAAGGGTTGCTATCTAGTATTACGTAAATTTAAAATGTACTGAATAGTATTATCCATCATATAACTTGGATATCCCCTTTGTAAAAATAATTCTTTCATGAACCTTAATTCTGCTCTTAAACCATTGTCATCTGAAGTCATGTGTGCTATACGTACGCATTGTCCTTTAAAGATATTATTTTTTAATTTCTCCGGATGACAACTTATACAATGTAGGTAATTATTTGAAAATGTGTCCTTCCTATATATGGAAGAAGAAAATTGATTTGTATCATGTGTTATTAGTGTATCTAAATAAGGAACACCTACAGTATTATAAGAGAACATAAACTTCAGATATTCACTACTGGTATTCAAAGAATGAATAAACATCTCCAGTGTCTGTTCATCTGTCCCCCATAAAATATATATATTGTCTAAGAATCTCGAATAATATTTCATATGTCAATAAAATTCGCTCTTAAATAGGAAATTCTTCTCCCAATGTAGCATAACCATATTAGCGTAAATGGGGGCACAAGCTGCCCCCATCGCTACCCCTCTTGTCTGTTTGAAAATTTCCCCTTCGAAATAAATGAAATTGTTATCGAGAACTATAGACATAATTTCTTGCAACAAATAAATTTCATCCCATTCCATTCCCGAATATTTCCTTATACTATAAATAAATGCTTCAAGTCCATCATCTCTAATAATACATGAATATAAATCAATTACATCTATTGTTACAAATATAAATTTATCCAGATGTAAATCTGTTGGAAAGTTACTAAGAAAGTTCCAAGAATCCTTCAATATATGGGGTATCTTGTCATAAATATTTTTCAATTTAACATCAATATATCTCCCCATAGTGAAGGTTTTGGAACTACTACCGGATACTATGGGTCTAAATGGGAGATCCATTCTATCTTTGTGTACCTTTGGTATACCTACAAATGATGCTAATTTGGGGAACTGAACTCTTAAATACTCATACTCTTCTTTGGTGATTCTCCCCTCAATAAAATATTCCTCTATATAGGAATCAGTCCTATAATAAGCTATATTAAGTTCATTTATATAAATAGGGGTATAATTACCTGAGTAATGTAACATATCATACATTTTCTTTATATATCTAAAATTGTCATATAATACAATACCACCCCCCTTATCAGGTTTCATCACCCTGATATTCATATTATTCATGATCTCATTTAATAATTTACTGTCATCTTCTGTTAAATTACAAAATTTTGTCATTTTTTGCAAATTCTTATATTCATAATAAAAATTTCTTATAGTCATTTTCTCAAATATATCTACCTTTGGGTGGGAGGGTGGAATAAATGTACTAACTTTTTTTAGTTCCACAGTCTGATTTCCTTTATTTAGACTTCCTTTATCTGATGCCTCTTTTTTATCTGACAGATAAGCATCTTTATTATCAAAAAAGATGTCCAAATTAATTTTTCTAACAAATTTTTTAAAATTAATAATAGTGTCAACTAAATCAAATTTTGGATTAGGAATGAATTTAATTCCTTTACTAAACAAATTAAAATGCTTTGTTTCCACATTTAGCTCTGTATAATTAAAAAATATTAAAATTATCACAAGTATATACATTCCCATTTATCATTATCTCATTGTCCTTATTATTGGTGTCCAAACTCGGTTTCTGTATTTCATCCATAATCAATCCCATTGGCTTTTCCTGTAATTCTGGTTGCCATTTCGATATGGCTGGGTATATTGTTTCTTTCCCCTCTGAAAATCCTTTGTATTCATATATTTTCGATTTAAATTATAATTTTCCTCGTATCCAAAACTTGTTTTCTCATCACTAATTTGTATATCATTAGTTTCTTGTCTATTGTCATATCTTATAATTTTAACCCTTGGCCAAATATAAACCTTGTTCAAAGTATAATGTTCTTTATCTCTTTTTAATGTATTAGATTTACGTTTGGTAATGTTATTAATCCATTTTTGTGCTTCATTAAATTGTTTATTATATAAATTTTCCCATTGAGGGAATAATAAATCATTTAAAATATTATTATTCAGCTTCTCTGCTTCAATTATACATTTCGCAAGTTTTTCATCATTATATTTGATTAACAAATGCATAAATCTAACACCACAGTCATCAAAAAAAATGGTTAAAATCACTTTTCACATTATCAGTATAGTCAAAACCCAAAGGTAACTTAAAAAATCTAAGACCTTTTGGGACTGTATTCATTTCAATGTTCTTATACAGATATGCATTGTCGATCTTCAAATCATTAATATTTTTTAAAATTTTTCCAAGTTTATATATCATTGTTTTTAAATTGTCATTTTCATATTTATCATAACTTACATTCAAATTATCATTTTTAAAATCAGTCATCTTATAATCAAAGGCTAAAAAATTATTAAATTTATTGTCCTTGTCACAATGGTCTTCTGTATCAATCGGACCATTTGTTCTAGAAGAAGTCTTGACAGTACCTTTATTAGTCGACTATATCTGCCCAGCTGCAGTAGAATATGTTTTGACAGGCATCATTCTTTTAGGTTTTGTTCCTGTCCTTATAGCTTCTTCGTTGATATCGTAAAGAAAAATCAAATGTAAAATTGGAAAGATTAATTTTACTTGTATTGTGCTGATCGTTAATATCAAGTGTATTAACAGTTTTCAGTATATGTCCACCTTGCCCGTTAGGTATCTCCAGGCTGTCCGACGAAACCATCTCGTTTAGTCCTTCCAATTTAGATGTCAAATTAACTGAAATTCCACCATCGTTGTTGTTACCATTGAAACTTGAATACCAGTCCGGATGGGGGAATTAAACGTATCTAAACTGTCTAAATTATCACGCTGAACACATGCTTGTTTGATTTTACTATGAACAGCCTTAGTGGCTGTAAACGCTCTTATTTCTCCCTGCAACAGCTGTTTGAACAAAACAGTAAGATTATTAAGTTCTCCTTTTAACCCGGAGAGCTCGTCACGAATATTCTTGTATTCTGAAACATTCAAATGCTTTTCCTCTTGGTTATGTTCACCGCTAGAAAGCAATGCACCGGTGTGCTCCATAGCAGTCAGTACTATGCAAAATGATAAAAATAAACTGAAGTAACTTAGTAAATAACACTGCGAGTACACCTATAAGTGCTGAAGCTAACAGCCGACAAACCAACCTTGCGACAGCAAATATCATTATATACGTGGTATATTTATTATATATTAGGTATACAATACATATATTTATTCATTTAATTAATGGTATAATTTCATCTATTATACATTTTTAGCGTAATGTATCAGTACCTTTGATTAGGGAGTTATATTTAGGAATGTTATGCACATGCTGACAACATGCAACTGTTTGAATTTTCACCTATTGTTATTTATTTTTATTACAGAAGTAATGATTGTTTTTATATTAGTAGTAATGTTTTGGTTGTGTCACTTTAAAAATTTTTGTAAGCTATTTTGGCACCAAAAAGTTACTTAAGTATCTAACGTTAATTGGTTTGAGAGTTCTGAAGAAACCTTGTTATTGAGGGTGAAAGCGCTAAACTCTTGTGTTTTTATGGTGGTTTATAATAAACAATTTATTTTACGCTGTCGCAAGGTTGGTTTGTCGGCTGTTAGCTTCAGCACTTATAGGTGTACTCGCAGTGTTATTTACTAAGTTTGAGAAGAGCTGTTTCCTTAGTTAGACATAGGATATAGACTGCCTTTGTTCTAATTATACTTGGAGGTGCCAGTTTGTTGAGAATGTTAAGGAATGTGTTGTTAAAATATTCAATTGCAGAATCAAGGGGCGGGACCTTTAGTGGAGTCCAATTATATTAGTTGAGGGTGGATAACAGAGCTTGGGAGCTGAAGTTTTTCCTTGTTACAGATTTGGCAGTATAAGGCATATTTAAAATTATCCAGAACTGTTTTACTTTCAAAGTTATAAAAATGGTGGGAAAAAAAACAGACAGCAGGTGAAGTAATAGGCTTGGGACAAGATTCAAAAACTTTGAGCGTTATGGGAATCTGTGTGATGAGTGACCATGCTGAGGTTGTTTTCAGTTCTGTAGCATATGTGCCTAAAGTAGAGAATGAGAATCACTGCATTAGGTTTGGTATATACTAATTGCAGTATAATAATATGGTAATGAGCAATATTATAAAAATAAGCAGTGCAGTATATGTAAATAAGGAAAAAAAACAAGATGGCTGCATGATTCATAAATGTTGAAAAGCTGTGCCTCAGAGTTGTGCATGCTATATAAAAGAACTCTGATGAATGTTCACATCTATATAGAGAAAATTGGTAAATAATTTTAGGGGCTGCTACCACATTAGTAAATGTGTATCTTCAAGAAGGTCTGAATGATGCTACAGTCCACAACAGTGCATGTTGTCATACAGCTGAGCTTAATGTTTCATATACTCCACAGCAACAACAATGTTGTGGACTGATAATGAGTGGATAGGGAGACCATGAAAAACATTGCTGACATGCATCTGCCTCATCTGCAGTGTCATGGGAATCCTGGGCTACCTATCCCAGTGAATACCAGGATATGTGTAGCTTAGCTGCAAGAACCTTTCAGCATCCATCTGGGGGCAAAGTGGGGGCATCTAACGTATCTGCCTCAAACAATCCTCTATCTGTTTCTCAATGCCATGCTTTAGCATGTGTGGGGGGCATATATGATTGCCATGGACCACAGAGGAGAGAGTGACACCATGCAGAAATTCTATGATATAGCCCATTTCCCTGAGGTCCTTTGTGCCACAAATTGTTTCTACACTGAAATAAAGGACATCACTTTGTCAACTGCCATGTAGTCTGTAATGCACAGGATATTATCTACAATGTGTAAGCAGGCCACCTAGATAGTTATCCTGAGTCCAATATATGGCACATTTGTGACCTGTCTTAATGTTTTGCAGTAAGTAATTTCCCCTAGGGGCATCTAGTTGGCGATGCTGGATATGCTCTGGAACCTCGGCCAATGACATCCATCATAGGTTCCAAGGTGTATACTAGGCTAATGAACACTGGGGCCTTTAAGACACTGGGGCCTTTAAAAGCCTAGCCACACAAACTAAATGTCTTCCACAAGTTATTGTGCTTTAGAGGTTATTTTAAGGGGTTATGTAAATCCTAAAAATGAAACAGATCAGGGGTACAGGCAAACTCACTTCCAAAGAACATTATTCAGTATGCATTTTATTTATTTATTTATTTAGTTGTTGTATTTTTTTTATTTTAATTTTGTTTGCCGGGTTTGTCAGACTGGGTATAGGTAAAAAAACTATTTATAGTGGAGACCTGAGGAAAAATGCTGCAACATATTCCAAAAATGTTTAAAAGACATCCAGTAATGTACATAAACTGACATTAAATAATATACATTAATTACACATATATTTGCTAGATTACATTCATGTGAAAATGGAGATAACTATGACACAACTATTACAGCATAAAAGATACTAATACATTAGCAGATATTGAACACTGAGCATCTAAAGAAACATATTAGTGAGTTTGTCATATAGATTATAGAGCATGTGATTAGTGCTTAGAAATTCAAAGAAATGGAAGTGAGAGAAAATTTTAATGTTGTAAAGCAGGTTGAGATACAATTATATATAACAATCATACAGATTATATTAGAAGTCTAGAGGTTGAGGTGAGCAGTGTCACAAAATAAAGTGTAGTGCTGGACTATGTTAGTAAAACTGTTCAGGAATTTCTGAAAACTGGTTGTGGGGCATAGGACTCTAAATGAAGAGAAATGGTCTGACGATGCGGTAAGCTGACTAACAGTGGCATGTATCCCTGACATGTTCAGGAGCAGCTCTAGTTATTTGATATGTGAAGCTTTGCTTGTATTCTAAATGCATTTGCATTCTGAATGGATTTCAGTGGTAGTGGGGGTCAGTGTTTACATTATTGGGCTGCTAAAAGCATGCTTTCACTGTGTGGATTCAACCAGTAGTGGACTGCAGTATGACCCTGGCATGTATGCACAAAAAGTGTTGGTGTGTATACAGTTACATAATATCATACTTAAGGGTCAGTTATGGGTCTATACCAGTTCCTCAAAGACCCAAACGCACTAAACCACGAAATTTAAAACATTGAACGGTCATAGTTGGCCAACCCCACCACCCACTACATACTACCTACCCTAACAAAATAAATAAACCACATACATACATACACCAACCAAACCCTACTCCTAACCCTAAAGTAAAGCACCAAAACCCAACTTCTAACCCTACACTAAACCCCACATACACAACTATCTATGCACTTTCCTTAACCCCTCCCTAACCCTAAGGTTCGTAACTACCGCACACTTCCCCTAAGGAGATATACCCAAACAAAATAAATAATGCACATAAATAAATTTAACAAAACCCTACTTCTAACACAACACTAAACCCACATACACAACTGTCACTGCACTATCCTTAACCCCTCCCTAACCCTAAGGTCCGTAACTACCGCACACTTCTCCTACAGAGATATACCCTAACAAAATAAATAATACACATAAATACATTTAACAAAACCCTACTTGTAATACTACACTAACTCTTACATTCATTACCTATCTATCCACTTACCTTAACCCGCACTCTACCCTAAGGTCCATAACTATTGCACACTTACCTTACGGAGCTATACCGCAGATGGGCCAACAAAAACACTTCGACATTTCGGATTTTGCTGTTTTGGATGTTCTGTGTTTACGTAAGTCATGCAATACGTATTGATCATTTTGTATTCATGGAAACGGCATTTTGATCATCTGACAGGACCCTGTCAGTTACAGCACAGTGGGTACTTGCAGAAGGAATAGCTGCCAGCACAGCAGGTATTGGTGTCTAAGACAGATGAGGAGTCAGTTGGTCATGCTATAGAGAAGTGGGTACAGTATGCAATATCATTGACAAAGAGGCAGGAACCTGCACACAGCTTCAGGAAATAATAGCCAAGTAAAGCAGATACACCACAGTAAAAGTGATATGTGCAAAACCAGCACCAGGCTGTGCTTAGCATACACAGGCTGTGCGTACTGTGTATTGGATAGGTCCAGAGCATACATGATAGTGCTTTGAGTATCACCTGCATGCACCTGGCCTTCAGAGCTGGCTGCAGCAGGAGTTACACTGGTTGTATCATGACCTTGGCTAGATGTTGGCATGCTGCAAGACTGTGAGCAATGTTTGACATGAGATGTGCTACTGATGTGACTGCTACAACTACAGGGATGTCCTCTTCTGGGTGTAGACACTTTCCCAGCACATGTAGCTATGGACATTTCAGCACTGCTGGAGCATGATCTTGGTCATCCACAGCCATGATGGCTACCATCTGTGGATGTAGCAATAAAATAGATTCAGAGATGGTGCCTTACTCTGGGCAGGTGAGCTTGAGAACACATAGCATGTTTGAGCATGTTTCATAGTTTCATAGTAGTGTACTAGGCTATCTGCCCTGGGGCATTTACAAGCCTAGCCAATAGTGATGTGGCTTTTGCCACCCCGTATTATATAGCTGCGCCTCTCTAGTAGTGACACATGCGGGACCCCATTATTTAGTATACTATACCTCTATCTAGTGACACTGAGGTGACTCCCAGGGTAAACTTACGATCTCCCATCCATGCATCGAGATTTTTCTTGAACAGTGCCAATGAAGGGCTCTGTCTCGCATGAACTGAGATCCTGTTCCAGAGTACGGGCAACCTCTGTGCTATGAATCTGTCCCTCCAGCATGTCTTATTTATATTTGTGCAGAGGATGAAATCCTTAGCTCGCGTGGTTCTGGTGGATTTGGATTTTTTGAGATGGAGCATGACCATCAGTTCTTGGTTGGACATGGCCTTATATGTTAGGCACAAATCACCTCTGAGCAGGTGGTATGCTACTGAATAGAGCTGGAGTTTCTTTAATCTAGCTGGATAAGGCATATGTTTGAGTCCCATGATCCTCTTGGTGAGGTACTTCTGCGGTCTTTCCAGTTGTTGTATGTGCCGGGTGAGGTACATCCCAAATGGAGCATTATATTCAATCATGGGCCTGATAAGGGAGGAATACAGAGGTGCAATGACCTCCTTTGATCTGGATGAGAATCTCTTCATGATGAGATGGGCAAGTAGAAAGTCTTTCTTACCACTTTGGCAACATGGTTGTCAAAGGAGAGGTCACTATCGACTTGAGTCCCCAGGTCTCTGATTACTTCTTCTGTACTCAGTGGGTTATTGTCTATGTGACAATTTGTGGGTACTTTGTTTTTCCCAAAGGGGATGACTATACATTTTTTGGCGTTAAGTTTGAGGCCATGATTCCGGCACCAGTTGTCCGTTTCAGTGAGACCTTTCTGTAGGATGTGTGTGTCAGCAGGTGAATCAACTATGGCACCCAGCTTGCAGTCATCTGCAAACTTTGTCAGCCATAATCCTCCCATATTTGCTTTCACATCTGAGAAGTAAATGCCGAATAAGAGCGGTCCCAGGACTGAGCCCTGTGGGACACCACTCGTGACTGGTTTTGAGTCTGACATGGCTCCAGCAATTTTGACCTCATGGGTTCTGTTTTTTAGCCAGTTTGCTACCCATCTTGTGACATATGGATTAACATTTAGGCTGCTGAGCTTGTCTATGATGCCAGAGTGTGGTATTGTGTCAAAGGCTTTAGCCAAGTCCAAGTAGGCAGTGTGGACAGCCTTGCCCTCGTCGATGGCACTAGTGACTGACTCGAAGAAGTCAACCAGGTTTAAGAGGCAGGATCTGCCTTTTACAAAACCGAACTGGGAGGGATCAAGGGTCTGCAGATCCCCAATGTCACCATTTATGAGTTCCATGATGATTCTTTCCATAGCCTTGCAGACCAGGCTGGTCAGACTTATGGGTCGGTAGTTACCAGGGTCAGTGGAATTTCCCCCTTTGTGGAGTGGGACCACTGTTGCTGTGCGCCAGTGTTCCGATACATATCCTGTAGTGAGGCTAAGATTGAATAGCGTTTTTAGGTGCGGGTTTAGTTCATCTTGAAGTTCACGTAACATGCAACCGGGGATACCATCGGGTCCCATAGATGCTGTGTTTTTTGCTTTGTTGAGTGCTGATTTTACCTGTACGTCTGAGATGACAGGTAGGTCACATTCAGCAGGGATAATTATTTCACTTTTCGGGGGTGAGGGAGGGGAGAAATTTGCACTGAACCTATCTGCTAGAATATTAGCAATGTCGGTAGGGTCAGTGAATTTTTTGTCGCTGTGTACCAACTCAGAGCATATCTGAGAATTTCCTCCCAAGGTTCTGACATAATTGAAGAAGGCCTTGTGATTGTCCTTGGTATCCTTGGCAATCTTTCTCTCAAAGTTGGCTTTAGATGTTTTTATGAGAGAACGTAGTTTTTTACTTGTGCAGATCAGGGAAGCATTTCCCTTGTGGGATTTGGCTTTGTCCTGCAGTAGCTTCCTTCTTTTGTTGTACAGTTTGTTTATAGCCGGGGTCCACCAAACCGGGCGTTTTCCCTTGGTGGAGAGGGTTTTGGTTTTAGTTGGGATTGCTTGATCCATGCATTCTTGGAGATGTCCGTAGAAGGCTTTTGTGTAGGATTCAGCATTTTGGGAAGTGGTTTCCATTAACCCAGTAGGCTTAAAGGATACCATTTCTGACTTAAGGAGCGTAAAGTCAGCTTTTGAAAAGTTTTTCACTGTAGTCTTTTGTTCTGGGGATGGGGGTGGGATATGTACATTCAACGTGATCAATTTATGGTCAGATCTTACTAGTGAGGGGTTTATATCTGGTGCGGAGCATTTGGGCCCCATGTTTGTGATAACCAGGTCAAGTATATTATCTCCCCTCGTAGGAGAAGTGACCAGTTGCTCCATAGCATTCGAGTTAATGAATTCTAGGAATCTTTGGGCTAGGGTGTTAGGGCTAGAATAGTGGGCCCAGTCTATGTTGGGGTAGTTGAAGTCACCCAATATGATGGTGTTTGGTGTGACATTCATATCCTCCAGTGCCTTCAGGAATTCTTGATGGGATTCCTGGGATTGGGAGGGTGTTCTACAATATGCGACCAGTTGTATGGCAGTTTTGCCTATGGTGAGTAAAACTTGTATGGTTTCTGATGCTTCTTGGGTAGCCACCAATCGAGAGGTGTAGGTGTCCTTTATGAAAATGGACACTCCACCTCCCTTTGTGGTTCGGCCTGGAACTTGAGGCCGAAAAGCATGATATGAGGTATAGCCTGGTAGTGCTGGAGTGCTCTCAGGAGCTTTGAACCAGGTTTCAGTTACTGCACAGACATCAATGTTCTCCATACTGAGAAGTGCTTCGAGTGCCTGCATCTTGAGATTTAGACTTCTGGCATTGAGCAGCATTACCCTTAATTTTTTTCCATTTTTGTTTATTACGGAGGTTGATTTGTCTTTTGAGTATTGCCTAAAAAAGGCACTATGGGGGTGGCAAGAGCCTTGGCCAGTATCCGGAAGCCCAGTGGTGACAGGTGCAAGTCTTCCCTTGCAAAGCAATGCGGCTTGTCCAGCATGTCATCCCAGGCTGACAGACATTGGATTCCCCTAGAATGACACCAGTGATTAAGCCAATTGTTAAAACTGATAATTTTGTCTTTGTACTGAGGCATCATTCTTGGTGAAGGCAGGATGCTGCTCAGGGTCAGGGTCATACCAGTCTGGGCTACATAATCGGAGAGCTCCTCAATGTCTCTTTTCATGTAGTCCAGGGAGGTACGTCTCAGGTCATTCACACCAGCATGGACAATGACTGCATCATACTTGTACTTGCTTTGGAGTGACCTGAGTGCGTGTGTAATGTGGCAGATCCTAGCTCCTGATAGGCAGCTCACCGTTACCCTCTCCTTATTCAGCCTGGTAAGTGGAACGTCGGTGTGTCTGACTATAGAGTCACCTATTACTAATGTCTCTGGCATAGTGTTTTGCCTTAGGGGCTGTGATTGTGTGACACACCTGTTGCTTGAGGTATGTGTTGTAGGTGTTATGTTTTGTGAGGGTGTATTTCTGGGTGTCTGCTTTGGAGGCCTCTGTTGTTTTGGTAAGTTTTTTATAAGAGCCTCCGAGTATGTCTTTGTGTTCTTATGTGTTTGGTTTGTAGTACTGGTGGTTTTATGTGTGACTGGTTTTGCTTCGGGTATGGGTGCCTTCTCCTCCTGTCTGGTCTTGCCAGTCCTGAGTTGAGAGAGTTCAGCCTCCAGTCTGGCTATATAGTTGCATCTCTCACAAGTATTTGTGTTAGTAGGAAGGAGGAGAGGGTTGTCTGTGTACATGAGACAATTGTAACATTGTCTTAAGATTCCCAGATTAACCAGCTGAACAAGAGAGGATGCTAGTGGTCTACCACTCGACATGCTAGAATAATTTATAAGGAGTGCTGTGTCTTTAAAGGAAGTGTGTATTCATGGGGGTAGTGGATGGCTGTAGTGCTTACTTTAGTATAAGAGTGCTTACTTTAGTATAAGAGTGCTTGCTAAGAATAGAAGTTCTGAAAACAAGTGCTAATATATACAGCTAAATAGACTGAGTAGATCCCAAGGGAAAATTTGAAGAGTAGACTTGGCGAGCCAGAAATAGTTTAAACCTGTATAACCGCTGCTGCGCTATGTGCCCAACTGCACAAAAACGCCCAGGCGGATTTTTTATACAGGGAACTTGAAAAGAGCTAGAAATGGTCCATAGCAACCAATAATTTACAGCTCAAGTGCTGAGGTCACTTCCCCCAGAGACAGATAGGCTGCTCAAGGCTCCTCACTCCCACTGGTGAGCTCAGAAACTTCCTTCTATCCAAGTAAGGCAATGGCCAACACAGGAACTACACACAGCCCAGAATACAGCAAAGCCTGTATACTGGTCTAAACTAGTCGAGCAAAGGCGGGAAAACAAGGAGTATTTTTTTTTGTTTTTTGTTTTTTCAAGAAAGCACACAGAAATGCAATTAAACAAACAGTAAAATCGATTTACACAGGCTAGCACACTTTAGTGAGCAGCCTCAGCAGTTAAATTAACAAAAAAACAGTATTAATCGACCAGAGTCGACCAAAAAGCTACTTTTAAGTGCAGATACTTTATAAATCAGCAGATAGACACAAAAACAGTTTTAGCTAGTTAAATGAAAGCCAGAGAGGACAATGCAGATAAAAAAAGCCAAAAAATACTTAAATCTGGAAAGTGGTCGCTTCTTTCAGTTCTCTGTTGCCAGGACCCCTCTGCAGGACCACGTGGAGCTCTGTTTGGGTATATAGCCAGAAAAAAACGCCCTGAGGCGGATCTTTCTACAGGGAACTTGAAAAGAGCTAGAAATGGTCCAAAGCAACCAATAATTTACAGCTCAAGTGCTGAGGTCACTTCCCCCAGGGACAGATAGGCTGCTCAAGGCTCCCCACTCCCACTGGTGAGCTCAGAAACTTCCTTCTATCCAAGTATGGCAATGGCCAACACAGGAACTACACACAGCCCAGAATACAGCAAAGCCTGTATACTGGTCTAAACTAGTCAAGCAAAGGCGGGAAAACAAGGAGTATTTTTTTTGTTTTTTGTTTTTTCAAGAAAACACACAGAAATGCAATTAAACAAACAGTAAAATCGATTTACACAGGCTAGCACACTTTAGTGAGCAGCCTCAGCAGTTAAATTAACCAAAAAAAAGTATTAATCGACCAGAGTCGACCAAAAAGCTACTTTTAAGTGCAGATACTTTATAAATCAGCAGATAGACACAAAAACAGTTTTAGCTAGTTAAATGAAAGCCAGAGAGGACAATGCAGATAAAAAAGCCAAAAAATACTTAAATATGGAAAGTGGTCGCTTCTTTCAGTTCTCTGTTGCCAGAACCCCTCTGCAGGACCACGTGGAGCTCTGCTTGGGTATAAGTCTAACAGAACAATCATATATACCTGACATGCTTTTCCATGGGGACAGCACCATCAGCATTATAGTTACATGAGGGGTTGACATCCCAACCTCCTAGGCTGATGGGAGGGTAACATCAGAGAACAAACATGGCATATATACTGTAAGTACAAATTCCAAAATAAAGAAAAAATCTTCATACCCTGTTCTAAATTAAGAACTGAAGCTTATACATACCCCTAAGCATCCTCTTGAAGTGAAAAACATCAAAAATGCTACTTTGCTGTTAAAAGGATGGAAGAGGTGAAAATGGATTGAAGAAGTGCTCTGGAAAGTAAACATAGCCAGGATTCATCAGAAGGTGAGGCACTTGCTGTAAAATATATTGCTAATACTTCCTCTGCTAAGATAATAGAGAAAGAAGTATGTAGCCCCAATGAACTGCAACAAGTTAAGTCAGTTAAAAGGATGAATAATAACATGTTTGGTTTAACAAAGAGTATCTCTACAGCAAGGGTTGCTACAATATGTGAACTGGATAAAATACAGACAACAAACTTGGTTGATGAGTTTTCACAAAGCTGCAAGTGATACTCGATAAACTGAGTGGGTTAGAACTCACTGTGGCAAATATTGCAAAACTCCAAAATAAAATTATGGATTTGGAAAAAAAATACAAGTACAAAAATTAAATATAATAGAAGAAAAGTTGATATCTAGATCTTTTGAGATTAAAACCCTGCAGGATGAGAGTGTTGAGATTCACAGGAAACAAAGTCATTTCATACATAATTACTTGATTTTGAGGCAAAATCTAGGAGACAAAATATGTGAATTGTGGGTATTCCAGAAGAGTGTGATATCTCTAATGATTTAGATAAGATGCAGCAGGGTACCCTTTCTCTATTAATGGAATCTAAAGATAGAATAAAGGGGTGTAGACCTATACAGATATCATGGCATAACCCGAGATTCTGACAACAAAACCATAAGGCTTGTAGTTGAATGGTTAGGGTGACATTTGTCCAAAGTGGTGAATGTGAGAGAATTCTAATAACAGCTATTAGAAAAAAAACATTCCAGTGTGAAGGGGCTCAAATCTCTGTATCTGCTAATCTGTCATATGAATTTTTTAAAGAGAGGAAAGGCTTTGTGGAAATCCAAACTCAACTTTGGAAGAAGAGCATTAGATCAAAGTTTGTATATCCTGCAAAAATGAGAGTCATCTGAAAGTCAGTACCTTTGATTTTTGAGACTGTAGCAGAAGCCAGACACAAACTAAATATATTAGAGATTATGTAAATTAAGGCACCATACAGGACATTCATCTGTCACATCCTATAATACAGATGATTTGGATTTCCTTTTTGACATTTTTTGTTTGATTTTTTTTTTCACTATTTTTCTTTGTCTTTTCATGGGTGAGGTTGTAGAAATTTTCCTTTTTCAATCAAAACATTAGCCCACTGGAACAAGGTATATGTAATAATTTTGTTTTAAAAAAAAGATGGCTCGTAAAATATTAAATTTAAATGTTAATGGTGTACATAATATTTCAAAACTGCGTAACATTATGAACTTTTTATATAATTGACCTGACGATATAATCCTCCTTCAGGAAACCGATTTTGATCAAGATATATGTAAACAAATGCTCTAGAAATATAAATGGGTTAACTGTTTATTTACAAATTACAGCACTTCTGCTTAATTGGGAGTAGCAATATTAATTAAGAATACATGCTAATTTTACATTTGTGAAACACGTAGTGGTATGTAAGGTAGGATAATAACTTCCTCCATTTCTTATGGCAGTTTAAAATCACACTTGTATTTTCCTATGGTCCCTTTGATAAATTTTGTGGGCTGGATTTACGAAATCTTGCACTGAGTTGTAGAGTAGAGAAAGACGTCAAACAGGCAATATGTCTGCCGTGCGATCCAGGAACAGCCGGCAGGGGCATGCACGAGAGCTGCTAAAGCTACTCTTGCACTGACAGCGTCATGGTATGCAAATGACCTCATTTGCTGCTGAAAGCTATGCAAATGAGGTAAATTTGCAATCCAGGAAACACTAACCTGTCCGTGGAAGATTAGTGTTATCTGCAGAAATGTACTCCGTTGGTAACGGAGTACTGTTCTGCAAATAGCTAAACGGAGCTATGACAGCTCCAAATAAAGGATGCATCCAGTTGAGGAAGCATGCCAATGGCCAAATATAAGGCCATTGGCATTTATAAATGTTTATAATTATTAAAATCCAACTTTTTTTCCCCTGATCTCCGATGTTTAAGCATAGTGCAGCACCACACAAACGTGCGGCACTTTAAAAACAAGAAAATAATTTAAAAATAGCCAAAAATAGCCATTTTCACTAAAAAGCTTATCCTGCCATGCAAGTGAATGGCAGGATGAAGACAACATGGCCACTGAGTACTGGTTGCTAAGGGAGGGAAGCTCAGTGTGAGAGATGTAACCATGCATTAGTAGGCAATCCCATGTAAATGAGGATAAGGTTAGTGAATCCCAGTTTTCCCCAGCATGTGAGCCATGTCCCAAGAGTGTAAGTGAAGGAATAGGTGAGTAGTAGAGCAGAATATAGGTGGTATCATGAGGGGGTATGTCAGAAAGGCTGTAAGCTAATTGGAGCACAGTGTCTTGTGTTTGCCCTGAGTTGCTCAGGATTGCAAGAGGCGTGTCTACAGTTGTCCTATTTGAAAACCAGAAACTAAAGGTGCACACTGTGAAAATATCTGAAAATTCTTGCAAACATGCACACAGCGTGTGCGCTCATGTGAGCACATGTGCACGTGTTTGCGCGGTGCTGACCTGGGCAGAAACAGAAAGGGAAAAGGAAGGAAAAGAAGTAGTAGGAAGTTAACCAAGGAGAACTAGCAGAGCTGCCAGGTGAAATATATCAGAAACAGTCAATTACACAGGCAGTAGACTAGCCCAGCCCAGCCCAGCACTTTAAACTATACAAACAGCATTCTCCCATTTTTTTTTCCAAGACCTCTGCAACACTGCAGTATACAAAAAGGAAAAGCTTAAAAAGCTTAAGCCAGACAAAATGTTAGGGGCTGCTCTTGCTGTCATAAACCAACATGTGCAAGGTGCTGAGAGTGGTGATGTTGTGAATGCTGCTGAACAACCCACAGTGAGGAGATGGAGAAGAGTGTACAGACCCAGGGTAATCTACCAAGGGCTACATGAGCTGGAGATAGTGGAGCCCTATAGGGTGAACAGAGACCTCCTGCAGCAAATTTTTGAGCTGTGCCAGCCACGCCTCATACACAGAACCAACAGAGGGGAACCCATCCCAGTGGATACCAAGGTATGTGTTGGCCTAAGAATACTAGCTACAGGTACCTTCCAGAGACCAACTGGTGATATGATGGGGATTTCACAGGCAGCAGCATCCAGGGTACTGCACCAGTTCCTGGATGCCATGTCAGCACATGTTGGTGAGCACGTATATTTCCCCAATTCCCGTGAGGCATTGGCCAGCAATATGCATCTTTTCCAGCAAATATCAGAATACCCTGAGGTAGTGGGTGCAATAGACTGCATGCACATACACATCAAAGTACCACCTGGTGAGCAGGGTAGGGTCTACATCAACCGCAAGGGCTTCCCCTCCATCAACTGCCAAGTCATGTGTGATGCCCAGGGCATAATACTGAATGTGTGTCCTGGCTGTCCTGGAAGCTATCATGATTTCCACATCTGGCATCTGACACAGGATCATATTGTGTAGCATGGCACATACCATGACAATTTGGGTACATGTAGTTGGTGAGTACTGCAAGGCTCCACCAGATGTGCCCAGGCACCGGAACCGTGACTTGAGCATCCCAAACACATGCTCAATTATGTTTCTTGTTTGTGGGTGTGCCGCATTATGGAGTTCTTGTTTGGGTGTGTGTGCATTTCTGATGGGTGTCATCAGCCAAGGCTCCAGAGATTTGCCAATGGGGACATCCCACACGATCACCTAGTGGGGGATGCTGGATACGCACTGGAGCTGTGGCTGATGTCACCCATCAGAAATGCATACAAACCCAAACAAGAACTCAATGAGGCACACGCACAGACAAGAAACATAATTGAGCATGTGTTTGGGATGCTCAAGTCACGGTTCCGGTGCATGGACACATCTGGTGGAGCCTTGCAGTACTCACCAACTACATGTACTCAAATTGTCATGGTATGTGCCATGCTACACAATATGATCCTGTGGAAACAGCTGCAGCAGGAACAGCATGGGGCAGGGCCAAACAGTCCCCCACCATTACCAAGGCCTGCACAGGCACAGCATGACTCGGAGGAGGAACAACCTAAACCTGCCCCAATAGGCAAAAGGAGGCGTGCCCAGTATGCCCTGGCCTTGGGAAAGAGGCAACGCATAGCACATACACTGACTCAGTAGGAACCCTGGAAATGACACCTCTCTCTGACTCACACATACAGTAAAAGGGATGCCTAACTTGACACTACCTGTTTTCAAACATGTATAAGGAGTGTGCTATGTGCATCTAATATAGGCAGCCCTGCAGCACCACCTGAGGCATGAGTGCCCTATTTTAAGCAATATAAAGCACTGCTAAGCACATTTAACAGTATTGAGCATATTTAAATAAACTTGTGCGTAGCTGCACACCGCACAAACCAGTGCAATGTTGGGAAATGTCGGGCAATATCGGGCAAAGTAGGGCAAAGTAGGGCAAAGTCAACCAAAGTCAGGCAAACACACTCACACCTGCTTTACTGTTCCTTAACCAGTCAGGTCTGCCCAGCAGGAAAATAAAAAGCAGTGACAGGGCTCAAACTCAGGATACTGTGCACTAAAGTCACAGTACTGAACCACTAAGCCATGATAGCATTTCACTGGCACAGACACAACTTAAGTCACTCACACATACCAGTTGTGGGGGGTCACATACCTAACAGTCACAGCCAGCAGGACAATTGTAGACAAACACAAACACAAACAAATGCTGTATCATGCCCTCTGAAGAGGCATATGAGTAACCTGCCCCCAGGCCTATGCAGACAGATAACAGCAGGCCAGGCAGTGTGATGTGGGTTGGGTAGGCTATGAAGTCACAAACTAATATGCATGTAATTGGAAGCTAAGGTCTGTAGTACAGTGGTATGCCTCAAGCCAGTACGATAGGCAACAGTACAGACTGAAATGGAGTACCTGACATAGCAGTGCAGGTCTAGCAAATGTGTATAAGTGTCACGTGTACCCCTCATCCTATGTACACCCACAGTAACAATCAGGTGTGCCCCCCGGGTAGAAATGTACAAATAATAGCTGTCCCCCCTGTATGTAGAAATGTTGATAAGTCTCTGCAAATTGACTCATGGAAGCCCTGCCGGCACAGCATGCTTCCAGTCAATGTACAATACAAAGGTGAGCCCTGAAGTAAAAACCAACTTGATTTTTCACACACAAATATAGTATATATGCCCATAGTGGGCATGCTCACACACTTAAACAAATTTAGCAAATTTCAGTCAGCAACATACTGAAACGTCATACTGGGCATGCTCACACACTTAAATAAACAAAGCAAATGTCAGTCAACAATATACTGAAAGGTCATACTGGGCATCCTCACACACTTAGGCCATGTCTGAGTACAGCAGTGAGCCACACATATCTGGCAGTTGCAGTTCATACTCTAGACACTTGTCACTATTCACCAATCCTGCCTTGCACACACAGTGATATGACAACAGACCCATATAATATATTGGACCCCTGTCATGATCAAACTATGTACTACAAGTACTTAAGTTGTTCAAAGAAAGTGAAAATCCAAAGAAGATCAATACATCTCCGATCAGTATCATCAAGAAACAATGAGCACTCCTAACATTATCCAAGCCATGTTCTGCCAAAAATATTGCCAAAGAGTCCATAGAGAACCATAAAGCTTTCTTTCGCTATGTCATAAACATCAATGTAAACTCATATATGTTCTGAGTCAGTGCAAAGTGTAAATTAATACATGTACATGACTGACATTGCCAACATCTTGTCAGACAGGTTCATACATATTTACCCTCCTCTCACTGACAAAAGGGCCCATTACCATATCTGGAGATTGTGAAAACCCAGAAATCACATATACAATGGTTAAAGAGCTCTATCCAAACCTAAAAACATGGCGTCTATGGGATGACATGGTTTCCCTGGCTGTGTCATATGTGAACTCCAAAACAAACAGACCCTGCACCTGAACAGTCTATTGAGACTCACCCTCTGTACAGAAAATGAAACTTTTGAATATGTTACAGCAACATTTCGCACATTCCACAAGTATTGGTGCACAACACACCATGGGAACTATTGTCTTATAAGCCTAATAAGCTTGATGTGCAAGGCCATGGAGTCCATCATTGTGAAACTCATAGACAGAGCTATTGGGAGCCTACAAACACCCAACCCTACCCATTTTGGTTTGCTCAGGGGCAGATCCATGGTTCCTAAACCTGCTAGACAGTTTTCAGGGCAGTCACCCAGGACATACATCAATGAAATGAGCTTCACATGGCCTACATAGATCTTGAAAAGCCCTTTGTCAACATCCTACACACATGTCCTATCCACAAAATCAACAACCTGTGCATAAACACGTATGTCATCTGATGGATTGCCAACTGGGGCACAGATAGATCCCATAAGTTAAGAATTGTGGTCTCCTGTTCAAGCTGGTAACAACTGCTGTCCCCCATGGCTCAGTCCTGGGACCCCTCCTGTCTGGTGTATACTTTTCAGAAACACAGTCAAACACACGAGGGCTATGTTTAGCAAAGTTTGTGGATGACTGCAAAAAGGTTGTCATAATCAATGTTTGGGACAACAGAGATATCCTTAAAAAGGGACTCAGTCAGACAGGTGTGGTGTCAAAATTATGGCCTCGAGCTTCAGTCATACAAATACCACATATGTGCCAACACCCTAAATATGGAGGTAATAATATGGGATCTATGGACACATGTGGATAGTCATCTCTACTTCCAGAAACACATTCACAAAGTGGTTAGAAAATCATGCTATGTGTTCCCACAAATTGCCAAGGTCTTTGCATGTAGGTCAAAGTAGGTTCCCTCTACTCATCAGTCATCAGACCCATCAGAGAGTATCATGGCACACTTGCGAAGAATCTGACTAGGCACCTTCAGCAGCTGGAAAAACCACTGAAGTACCTCAACAAGAGGATTACTGGCCCAAACAGTTGCCCCATGCAACAAGACTGAATTTAACTCAATCTATACTCTGTTGCATACTGTCTACTCAGGCGATCTCTGCCCAACAGACAGGTCCATGTCCAATGCAGAACTGATATACATGCACTATCTGAAGTAAACCCAAGCTCACTGTGCCACATGCTCTAGGGATATCATCATCACAACAATATACAAAACATGTTGGATGGATACATTACTAATTCACAGACTTCCCTTGCTTTGGAACAGACTCCCAACCTACATTAAGCTGAGTTCTTAACTGACACTCTTCCAGAGGAGCCTTGATGAGTGTATGTGAAACTGAACTGTCACACTATGGATCACTTCATCAGCTCTACTACACAGAGGCCTAGGGAATTGACCCCATGTGTGGTGATAGCTGCACACTCTGGCCATACTAATATATGCCTTCAGGCAGATAGCCTATTACCTACCTATGTACATATATATATATATATATATATATATATATATATATATATATATATATATACAGTGGCGGCTGGTGACTTCAAATCACAGGGGGGCTGCAGGAGACAGCTGAATGGGTGGGGTCAAGGGGAAGGGGTGTGGACAACCATAAAGGGGAGGAGCTATGCACAAAACCACAAAAAACTAACTTTAATTAAATACACTGCCCTGGGTGGCAAACCATCATTATGAAAGTCCAATCAAGACAAAAATAAGTGTAGAAGAATAAAAATATTTCAATGCATTGGCTGCATGACAGCTTACTTAATATCTAGATGGAAACAAAAGGTTGTGAGGCATGAAAAAATAAATTACTTTTTAAATACATTACTGGAATGCCAGTCAAAATCAAGTATAAGAAAAACCAGAAGCACTCAACTCAAACCACTTCTCCTTGCACTGCAGTTCTAATTATAATATATTCAGCATTATTAAAGTACCAAGTAACATGCTGAAAGTAGAAATCTATGTGATGCCCCTACTTGTAAAAATGTTTCTTATCCAAAAAGACCTACTGCCTGACAACTTGTTTCATGGGGAAAACATGATAAAAGTAAAAAATGAAAAGCAAACAAGAAACAAGCCCAAGATACATTGCTTAAAGGATTACTGTACAGGTTATGGACCACACATGATTGGCATTCTGTTTAGTTTACGGGTAAAGTCTGTAGAGATGACTGGAAGTCTCCAACAAGTGTAATGAGCTTTTTAAAATAATGGAATCCTGTCCTTTAATACCCAAGGCTTATACATTATCTAGTCAAGTATTCTCTGCATGGCAACAACAGAAAGGCTTTCAATGTTGGCAATTCTTTAACAGTATGCTTATTAAAGCTTACTTGCATCTTACGATGTCAGACAAGCTTATCTTATGGTCATTAAAGCATTGCTACTTAAACACAGAGCAACAGGCACTTTGAGTAATAAGCATAAATCTGAGTAATAAGCATAAATCAACAGTACAAAAATATGACAGAAACCAGACCATTCTGCAAAATCAAGGACAGATGAAAAGCCACTGTAGTACTTATGCAGTGTGTCCTCCCATCCAAGGTAGATACAACTACTCCTTGCCTTGCTTGGACACATCCAGAGTCACTACATGGGGGAGTGGGGTGCAACAAGCATGTCACAATTTGAAATCTCTCTGGCTGACTGTGATGGCCCTGACACATTTGTCATACCTCTCAACCTCAAGAGCAAGAAATCTGGACAAAGCCATACACAGAAGTGGGACAAATGCCTAACAATAAGGACAATTTTTAAATATTGCTCTAATAAACTTAAAAAGATAATAGAATAGGTCTTGCATTAGTATGAATTTTCTGAAGGGTATAAAATCTGAAACTCAAATGTCTGTCATTTTCTAACTTCAGTCTTTAGTGATTTGTCACTAATTTGCCAAAAAACACAATTTTATGAAAAATGGACCAAAAATGTGATGCAAAAATATAAAATAGACACACAATGCAGCTGCTACCTGTCAAAGAAGGGACACTTTAATATTAGTACTGCTACCTTGAGCAGCTGACAAAATAAAATAATCTACATGCATTTAAAGTAATCTATAACTTTGATTATTACAGTTATTTCTTAATTGTAAACCCTCCATGTTTTCTTCCAAAATTGCTATTTTGCGGAGGGATTATTAGGGGGAAGAGCAACATTTTGAGCCAAAAATTGGGGACAGTTGAGAGGTAGGCTATGCCTAATTCTATAAAGCAATTTATTTGCATGTACCTCTCAACCTGTTAATGCAGTAAATCTGAACAAGGCCAAATATATTGGGGGCACATATAAACAGTACTAAAAATTGCTCTTGTATAAATTGAGACAGTTGATAGAACAGCTCTTACTTTAACATGCATTTTTCTGAAGGTTATGAAGTCTGAAACTTATTATTTAGTGACTTCTAGCAAATAATTTAGGAATTAAAACTACACATTTTATGAACAACAAACCAAAAATAAGAAGCAAAAATCTATTCATTCTTTGAAAATCTGGGCAGTTGGGAGGTATAGTTCAGCTGGGCCTGTCTGAGTTTGCTGCCCTTCCCCCCTGACAAAATAATGGTTGAATGGAGCCTCTGCAGCCATTCCAATGAACCATTAATTGGCTATTTCACTCCATTTACCATAAACACTAATGTGCATACTGCTTTACATCTATGATGAGTTGGACTTCATTTGAAAGTTTTATTTTGTATTTTACAGCACAAACACTAAGTCATCTGTTAAACAAAGCAATGCAGTCTCACAATGAAAACTTAGCATTAAAACTTCTCTGCCCTTGAAACTCACATTCATTGAAACAGCATTGAAACCCACATTCAAAGAAAATACATTTTGCCAGTGGCAGATAAAGATTAATTTTGGGCTGTTTTGAATCATAGGCCCCTTGCATATGAAACATACATGTGCTCTTTGATACACCTTCCTCATTGTACTAAAATTATATTCCTTGTACAATACAGTACACTTGTTAGAGGGTGTTTTAAATTTGTTTTGAACATTTTTCCAGTAAGCAATGAAACAAACCATATGCACCCATAATGGCAAAACTGCCCAGTTGAGAACATTTATCATAAAAAGTCTACTCAGACTTCCACAGTCCACCATTATTAGTAAATATACACAATTCTACAGTCCACCATTATTAGTAAATATGCACAATTCCACAGTCCACCATTATTAGTAAATATGCACAATTCTACAGTCCACCATTATCAGTAAATATGCACAATTCTACAGTCCACCTTTATCAGTAAATATGCACAATTCTACAGTCCATTATCAGTAAATATGCACAATCTCTGAAGTAAGTCATCTAAATAATTCCACATTAAAGAAATCTGTAACTAATGAAGCGGTTGCTAGCAATCACCTTTATATTTCATGGTTTCATCGAAAAATAAAGTGTCTGTTGCCCCTCAGGAATAAATTGCCTGTATTACATTAAAAAAATGATAAGCTAGTAATAATATTGCAAGAGGAAATGGATGGCAAACTGATAACGAACTCATAGTTAGTATCTTCACCAAGGAGAACATTCTCAGTACGACAGCATCCATGCTTTGTGGGAGTAGAACCCACAACCTTCTGCATCAAAAGCAAGCACATAACCTGTTGTGCTATAGTATTAACTAGGCAAAGCACTAAACTTCTATTCCCCTGCAGATCTCTGCTCCTTGTAAAATCTACTCAATACTCAACTGCATCTCAACTTCGCAGCTCAAGAAAACTGGAAAAAGCCAAAATGTATTGGGGGGGGGGTCAAAAAACCAGGGACACATTAAACATTGCTTGTATAATCTTGGAAAGTTGCTAGAATAAAATGTTGTGTTGCCACCATATATTTTACTGCCAAGGTCCCTGAGCAAAAAAAGTCAGAGTAACATACCACTACGCCACATCAGCTGCTTTGTAAAGAGGAAGACTGAAACTTAAATGGCTATCATTTAGTGAATTCAGTTCTCACCATAGCTGTCAACCTCTTAGTACAAAACACCTGGACAAACCCAGTAATGAGGGAATACAGCCCTCAAACATATTCAGTGAATTCAGTTCTTGCCATAGCTGTCAACCTTAGCACAAAAATCTGGACGAAGCCAATAATGGGGGAATACAGTCCCAAAAATAGGGACAAATTTAAAATATTCATCTTATAAACTTAGAAAATTGCTAGAAAAAAAGGTTGTGCTACTATGTATTCTGAAGAACATGAAGTTTGAAATTCAAATGCCGGTCAATTTTACTGCGGACAGAACAAAAACAATTTTCAGCAGAGATGCATACTGCAGACACGTCTTTGTAAACTGGCAGGGCACCAGAGCAAATCCACACACACACAAGGAGGAGATGCAGACTCCACCCCAACCAAGAATCAAACCAGAAAACCTACAGCTGTGAGACAACAATGCTACCACTTCACCATCAATTATGCAAGGAATTAAACATTCAGAAACCTGAAGTCTGAAATTCAAATGCCTGTCAATTTTACTGCAGACAGAACAAAACCAATTTTCAGCAGAGACGCAGGGATTAATACTGCAGACACATCTTTGTAAGATGGCAGGGCACCAGAGCAAATCCACACAAACACATGGAGAAGATGCAGACTCCACACAGAAGCCACCCCAACCAAGAATCAAACCAGAAAACCTATAGCTGTGAGGCAATAATACTACCACTGCACCATCAAACATCCAAGGAGCTAAACATTCAGAAACCTGAAGTCTGAAATTCAAATGTCTGTCAATTTTACTGCGGACAGAAAACCAATTTTCAGCAGAGACGCAGGGATTAAAACTGCAGACACGTATTTGTAAAAGGGCAGGGCACCAGAGCAAATCCACACAAACACAAGGAGAAGATGCAGACTCCACACAGAAACCACCCCAACCACGAATCAAACCAGAAAACCTATAGCTGTGAGGCAACAACACTACCACTGCACCATCAATTAAGCAAGGCGTTAAACATTCAGAAACCTGAAGTCTGAAATTCAAATGCCTGTCAATTTTACTGCGGACAGAACAAAACCAATTTTCAGTGGAGACGCAGGGATTAATACTGCAGACACGTCTTTGTAAAATGGCAGGGCACCAGAGCAAATCCACACAAACATAGGGAGGAGATGCAGACTCCACACAGAAGCCACCCCAACCAAGAATCAAACCAGAAAACCTATAGCTGTGAGGCAACAATACTACCACGGCACCATCAATTATGGAAGGAGTTAAACATTCAGAAACCTGAAGTCTGAAATTCAAATGCCTGTCAATTTTACTGCGGACTGAACAAAACCAATTTCAGCGGAGACGCAGGGATTAATACTGCAGACACGTCTTTGTAAAATGGCAGGGAACCAGAGCAAATCCACACAAACACAGGGAGGAAAGGCAGACTCCACCCCAACCAAGAATCAAGCCAGGCAACCTATAGCTGTGAGGCAACAATACTACCACTGCACCATCAATTATGCAAGGAATTAAACATTCAGAAACCTGAAGTCTGAAATTCAAATGCCTGTCAATTTTACTGCGGACAAAACAAAACCAATTTTCAGCAGAGACGCATGGATTAAAACTGCAGACACGTCTTTTTAAAATGCTGGGGTACCAGAGCAAATCCACACAAACACAGGGAGGAGATGCAGACTCCACACGGAAGCCACCCCAACCAAGCATCAAACCAGAAAACCTACAGCTGTGAGGCAACAATACTACCACTGCACCATCAAATATGCAAGAAACTAAACATTCAGAAACCTGAAGTCTGAAATTCAAATGCCTGTCAATTTTACTGCGGACAGAACAAAACCAATTTTCAGCAGAGACGCAGGGATTAAAACTGCAGACACGTCTTTGTAAAATGGCAGGGCACCAGAGCAAATCCACACAAACACAGGAAGAAGATGCAGACTCCACACAGAAGCCACCCCAACCAAGAATCAAACCAGAAAACCTACAGCTGTGAGGCAACAATGCTACCACTGCACCATCAATTATGCAAGGAGTTAAACATTCAGAAACCTGAAGTCTGAAATTCAAATGCCTGTCAATTTTACTGCGGACAGAACAAAACCAATTTTCAGTGGAGATGCAGGGATTAATACTGCAGACACGTCTTTGTAAAATGGCAGGGCACCAGAGCAAATCCACGGAGGAGATGCAGACTCCACAAAGAAGCCACCCCAACCAAGAATCAAACCAGAAAACCTATAGCTGTGAGATAACAATACTACCACTGCACCATCAAATATGCAAGGAATTAAGCATTCAGAAACCTGAAGTCTGAAATTCAAATGCCTGTCAATTTTATTTAACATTTGTTAATCAGGACAGTCTGACTTGGAACAAAAAAACAATTTTCAGCAGAGGCCCAGGAAGAAATAATGCTGACATGTCTTTGTAACATGGGAGGACACAAAAGCAAACCAACACAAACACAGGGAGAAGATAGAGACCCCACAAAGAAGGAACCCCATCCAAGAATCAAACATGAAAACCTGCAGCTGTGAGGCAACAATGCCACTACTACACCATCAAATATCAAGCATTAAAACATTTACAAACCACAGATATTATGAGGAACAGATCAGATCAAATATGAGGCAAAAATCTGCATTTTTTTTACAAATGGTGATGGGTAGGGAACTCAAGTCTTTAACAACTGCATACAGGGTACAGGGTTCAAGCCTGAGGTATTCCCTACCACACCACCATGAGCACCTGGGGCATTTACACACACACACACTTTCAAGTATGTAAGCACCACACATTTCAGATAGTAAATACAAGCACATACCATATATTCCATCAAGTGCCATACACTTTCCTGTCCGTTCCCCATAATATCCATCCAGCTAATGTCCTGCCCGCATAATACTCCCAAGACCTGTGAGATCCCTGCTGCATTCAAAAACTCCTTCCCGAGATTGTTCCTAAATCCTGACTGCTGCTGTTGCAGTCCGGCCCTGACATATTCTCCCAGCGAGTCTGTGCATGTTTAACGTGCACAGACGTCTCCTTGTGTCCCCCTTTGGGGACTGCCAGGAGCATGTGCATAGACGCGCAGTAGTCGGGACTACTGTGCATGCGTGAAATTTAAAAAACATTTTTTTTCTATTTTTTATTTTCTTTTTGATTTGA
The DNA here is from genome assembly GCF_019279795.1 of Protopterus annectens. Lineage (NCBI taxonomy): Eukaryota > Metazoa > Chordata > Ceratodontiformes > Protopteridae > Protopterus > Protopterus annectens. The sequence continues at coordinate 1,524,538,398 of NC_056744.1, forward strand.
GGGGGCTGCAGCCCGGCAGTCCAATAGCATGGGCCGCCCCTGTATATATACATATATATCTATACATATATATATATATATATATATATATATATATATATATATATATATATATATATATATATATATATAGATATATATATATATATATATATGTGTGTGTGTGTGTGTGTGTGTGTGGGTGTGTGTGTAGGGGGAACACAGTATAATAAGCCAAAGATGGATGGGCAGAGATGTGTGTAAGAGGGTGACCATGACAGGGAGCCATCCAGGACTGTCCCACACAGCACACATCCCAATGGCACAAAAGACATGAGGTGCACATCTCACTCGCTGTACATAATAGCCACCAGTATTTGTAAGCATTATAGTGTATGTGGTCCATGTGCCTGCTGTACAACTTGATGGTACAATGAAGTACACATCTACTATCTGTAGACATGTACCTGTCACATAGGTTCATAGGTATGTAATAGAGTATCTTCACAAAGGCATATATTAGCTTAGGCAAGTTGCGCAGCTTTCACCACCCCATTGGGTAGTCTCCCAAGCCCTAGTTCTAATAGTTAGTACCCTAAGCTCCTTTCTAGTGGGGCTGCTGATGTGATGCCTGGAGTGAATTGTCTGTTTCCCATCCACTCATCAAGGTTCCTATTGAAGAGTGTCAGCGAGGGGCTCTGTCTGATGTACATTGGGACTCTGTTCCACAGTAAGGCAAGTGTCTGGGATGGTATTCTATCCCACCAGCATGTTGTATTCATTGTTGTGATGAGGTTCATATCCCTGGAGTGTGTAGGGTGACTCAATTTTGTTATCCGTAGATGGAACATGTTCAACAGTTATGTGTTGGACATGGCTCTGTATGTTAGGCAGAGTGTGCCTCCGAGTAGGTAGTACGCAATGGAGAACAGATTTAGTTTTACCAGTTGTGTTGCATAACACAACTGTTTGAGGGCAGTAATCCTCTTGGTGAGGTACCTCTGTGGTCTCTACAGCTGCTGGATATGCTTAGTTGAGTACATCCAAAATGGTGCATTATACTCAATGATGGGTCTGATGACTTAAGAGTAGAGGGCCATCACTACCTCTTTTGATCCTGATGCAAACCCTTTGTTGATTATGTGGGCCACATAGGATTTCCCAATCACTTTGGCAACATGGTTGTCAAAGGAAAGATGACAATCTACTTGTGTCCCCAGATCCCTTATTATCTTGTCAGTTTTAAGGGTGTAACACCCTGTGTGGTAGTTTGTGGGTACATTGTTTTCACCAAAGGGGATTACTATGCATTCTTCCACATTCAGCTTGAGGCCATGATTCTGACACCACACATTTGTCTCATAGAGTCCCTTCTGGAGAATATTTGTGTCATCCGGGAATCTATTATGGCAAACACTTTACAGTTCCCAGCAAACTTAGTCAACCACAACCCCCCTGTGTTGGCATGTACTTTTGAGAAGTCTATACCAAACAGGAGGGACCCCAGGACTGAACTGTGGGGGACAACAGTTGTTACCGGTGTAGAGTCTGACATGTAGCCAGCAACTCTTAATTTGTGGGATCTATCTGTGAGCCAGTTTGCAATCCATCTTGTGATGCGTGGATTCATGCCCAGGCTGGTGAGTTCATCTATGATACCTGACTGGGGAATGGTGTCAAAGGCCTTAGCGAGGTATAGATAGGCTGTGTGGAGCTCATTTCAATCATCTGTAGTCTGGGTAACTGTCTCAAAGTAATTTACCCAGTTCAGGAGGCATGATCTGCATTTGACGAAGCCAAACTGGGGTGTGCTCAACTGTGTGAAGGTTCCCAATGTCTTTATTGTTGACTTCCATTATGATTGGCTCCATTGCCTTGCAGATTAGACTCATCCGGTTCATAGAGCATGAATGCCAAGGGTCTTTTGTGGCCCCACCCCTGTGGAGTGGAAAGAACATTGCTGTGCAACATTCTATGGGTACATATCCTGTAGAGAGCATGTAGAGAGAGGTGTAGGTATCCTTGATGAATATGGATACATCCCCACCCTATGTGCTATGATCCAGGTTCTAATGCTGGAAGGTATGGAATGGGTAGTATCCTGGTATTGCTGGTGTGCTCTCTGGAGCCTTGAACTAGGTTTCTGTTACTGCACAGATATCAATATTCTCCATACTGAGAAGTGCCTCGAGTGTGTGCATCTGTAGGCTGAGACGTCTGGCAATGAGTAGCATTTAGGTAACTTTGAGGTTATTTGTGTTGGTTACGGGTTTGGTTTGTCCTGAGTGACTGATGTTCCACACCTGAAGTCAACACCTCATTGGTCCGATCTGACCATAAGCTGATTACCCTACATATCCACATTCTGCCCCCACCCCCATTAAGGAAACCATGTTAAAAAATTTCTCCAAAGACAACTTCATGCTTCTTAAGACAGAAGTGGTGAACTTCAGGACACCCATGCAGATGGACAATACAGTTACGACTACTGAATCCTACACAATTGCACTTTATAAGCACTTACATGAGTGCATGGATCATGCTATCCCAAATAGAACCAAGACCTTATCCTCCAAGAAAAGGAAGCTGATCTGGTGGTCCCCTGCCATAAACAAAATGCAGAAGAGAAGGAAGAAACAGTTGCAAAAGAGGGTAAAACCCATGAGTGGAGGAGCTCCCTGGTCAGCCTCAGTAAGAAGCTGTGATCCCTGATAAAATCCTCCAAAGCTAGTTACGAAAACAAAATTGCCACTGATTCTAAAGACAACCACAAAGCATTCTATAGCTATGTCAAGAATCACAATGGCAACACTCAGATCTGCTCTATGTTACAGCACAATGGCACTAAATATACATACCCAACTGATATTGTCAACATCCTGGCAGACAGGATCAGTGATAACTTTACCCCCTCTCACCCACGAAAGAGCCCATCTCTATACCGGAAGAGTGCAAAGTTGCTGTCATCATGGCTGCACAGGTAAAAAACACTCTCCAAAGCCAGGAACACAGCATCCATGGGACCAGATAACATATCAGAATTACAGAATGGACTGGCACTACACCTAAGTACCATGTTCAATCATAGCCTCACCTCAGGCTTTGTGCCTGCTGAATGGTGCACAGTGACGGTTATCCCACTACACAAGGGGGAGCCACCACAGACCCCGGGAACTAGCGCTCCATTAGTCTGATGACCCTGGTCTGCAAGGCCATGGAACATATCATCATGGAACTTATAAACAAAGACATTGGTAATCTCCAAACTCTGGACCACAACCATTTCGAGTTTGTAAAAGGCAGATCATGTCTCCTAAACCTGATAGACTTCTTCAAAGCAGTCACCAAAGTCGTAGACAAGGGTAAGGTGGTTCACACAGCCTATCTAGATCTTGCCAAGGTTTTCGACACCATCCCCTATTTGGAATTATAGATAAACTTACTAAACTAGGTATAAATATTTTATCTCACAAGATGGGTTGCCAACTAGCTCACTGACACAACCCACACTGTGAAAGTAGCAGACTCCAAGTCCCACATCATACCAGTGACAAGTGGAGTACCACAGGGTTCAGTCCTGTGCCCTGTCCTGTTTGGTATCTACTTCCCTGAAGTACAGGCTAACACAGAAGGTCTTTGGCTAATGAAGCTCCCAGATGACTGCAAACTAGGAGCCATTATCAAAACTACTAACGATGTGGACATCCTACAAAAGGGCCTCACTGAGGCAGATGCCTGGTGTCAAAGCCATGGCCTCGAGCTCAATGCCAAAATGTGCATGGTCATCCCTTTGGTAAAAACTCTGTAACGATGAACTACAACATAGGCAGTAGTATACTTAACACTGAAAGTGTGATAAGAGACCTTGGGACACAGGTGGTCAGTAAACTCTCCTTTGATAATCACATTGCCACCGTAGTCAGGAAATCCTTCTGCATGGCACACCTCATCAAAAAAGGTTTCTCATGCAGAAAAAAAGAGGTCATTGTTCCACTCTACTCATCACTCATTAGATCCATTATAGAGTACAATCCCCCTTTTGGCATGTACCTCACAAGCCATCTACAACAACTGGAAAGCCCGCAGAAATACCTCACAAAGAGGATTAGCGGCCTCAAATACATGCCTTACACAGACCATTTCAAAACACTCCAGCTTTACTCTGTTGCATATCACCTACTCAGAGGTGATCTCTGCCTAACATACAAAGCTATGTCAAACACAGAGCTGTTGGACATGCTCCACTTAAAGAAATCCCAATCTCTCCAAGCTTCAGCCCCAAAATCTGGACTGAAATACAAAAGGAGGATGTGTATCCATTTTCATAAAGGATACCCACACCTCCAGGTTAGTGGCACAACACAAGGGCTCAGAGACCATCCAACTGCAACTAACAGTGGGCAAAGCTGCTTATCTGATCATAGCCTGCTACAGATCCTTCACTCAGCATTCCTGAGAATACTGGAAAATATAAAGCTCCTACCAAACACCATGATATTAGGAGATTTCAAATACCCAAACATTGACTGGGAGAATTACTCAAGTACACACTCCTTTGTCCAATGCTTCCTAGAGTTTATAAACTCAAATGCCCTGGAACAGCTGGTCACCACACCCACCAGAGGTGACAACATACTGGACCTGATCATCACCAACATGGAGGATCAGTGTTCCACACCAGAGGTAAACCCCTCACTGGTAAGATCAGATCATAAAGTAATCACACTGGACATCCACATCCCGACCCCACCCCCAGTCAAGGAAACCACTGTGAAAAACTTTTCAAAAGCAAACTTCACACTTCTCAAGACCGAAGTGGAAAGTTTCAAAGCCCCCTTGCTACAGGATAATGCTATCCAATCCGCAGAATCCTTTACAAGTGCATTATATGAGCATCTACAGGGATGCATAGATTGAGCCATCCCAAGTAAAACCAAGACTCACTTCTCCAAAAAGTGGAAACCAGTCTGGTGGTCCTTGGCCATAAATAAGCAATACAACAGAAGGAGGACACTACTACATGATAGAGCAAAATTCCAAAAAGGAAAGGCATCACTGATCATTATTAGCAAGAAACTATGATCGCACATAAAATCATTCAAGGCTAGTTTCTAAAGAAAAATTGCCAAGGAATCTAAAGATAACCACAAAGCCTTCTTTAGCTATATCAAGCATTTAGGTGGCAACTCTCAGAAATGCTTTGAGCTACTGCAAAATGGCAAAAAATACACTGAACCAACTGACATTACCAACATCCTGGCGGACAAGTTCAGTGCAAACTTCACCACCCCTCACCCCCAAAAGGGCCTGTGTCCATCCCAGAAGAATGCAGAGCCCCAGACATCACGGACATGCAGGTAAAAACAGCCCTCTCCAAAGCTAAGAACACACCATCAAGGGGACCGGATGGTGTCCCAGGCTGCATCTTACACGAGCTCCAAAAGGAACTAAACCCTCATCTAAATTCACCATTCAGACTCAGCCTTGCCACAGGCTATGTACTCAAAGAATGGCGTACAGCAACTATCATTCCACTCCACAAAGGTTGTGCTACAACAGAACCTGGGAACTATCACCCTATAAGCCTGACCAGCCTGGTCTGCAAAGCTATGGAGCAAATTATCATGGAACTCATAAACAGAGACATTGGGAACCTCCAGACACTGGACCCTACCCAATTCGACTTTGTTAAAGGTAGATCCTGCCTCCTAAACCTAGTTGACTTCTTTGAAACAATTACCAAGACCATAGATGAAGGGAAGGTAGTCCACACAGCCTACCTGGACCTCACTAAGGCCTTCAACACCATTCCCCACTCTGGCATCATAGACAAGCTTACCAGCTTGAACATTAACCCCTAAGTCATGAGATGGATGGCTAACTAGCTCACGGATAGAACACACATAGTCAGAGTTGAAGGTGCCATGACCGACTCTAAACTAGTCACAAGTGGCATCCCACAGATCTTGGTCCTGGGACCCCTCCTGTTCAGTATATACTTCTCTGAGGTACAAGCATGGGAGGACTATGGCTGAACAAGTTCGCAGTTGACTGCAAACTGGGGGCCATAATTGACTCTCCAGCTGACACAGACATCCTCCAGAAGGGTCTTATAGAGACAGATACCTGGTGTCAAAACCATGGCCTCAAGCTGAATGCCAAAAAAATGCATAGTCATCCCCTTTGGAAAAAACAAAGTGCCCACGAATTACCACATAGGTGGTAATCCACTAGGTATGGGAAATGTAATCAGGGACCTGGGGACCCAGGTAGATAGTAACCTCTCCTTTGATAATCACATTGCCAAAGTGATTAGATATTCCTTCTATGTAGCCCATCTAATCACAAAAAGGTTCACCTCTAGATCAAGAGAGGTCATTGTGCCCCTCTACTCATCACTCATTAGGCCCATAATAGAGTACAATGCCCCATTTGGTATGTACTTTAATTGGCACATGCAACAGCTGGTAAGACCACAGAAGTACCTCACGAAGATCACGGGCCTCAAAGAGATGCCCTATGTAGCTCGACTAAAGAAACTCCAGCTCTACTCAGTTGCTTACTGGCTGCTCAGAGGTGATCTATGCCTGATGTATAAGGCCATGTCCAACCCGGAATTAATGGACATGCTCCACCTCAAGAAAAACAAATCCCTTAGCGCTACACACACCAGTGAATTAAACCTCAGCACAGCAATAAACAGGACATGCTGGAGGGATAGATTCCTGTCCCAGAGACTTCACTCGGTCTGGAATAGAATCCCAGTTGATGTTATGCAGAGCCCCTCGCAGACTCTCTTCAAGAGAAATCTTGACGAGTGGATGGGAAATTGTAAATTTACCCCTGGGATCACTTCAATGGCCATGCTAGATGGAGACCCAGGATACTAATTTAAAAGGGAGGCGAAAGCCAACACATTCTGGCTCGGCTTATAAATGCTCTTGGGCAGATAGCCCGGTACCTACCTAAGAACCTATGAGTCTACACACTCTAGGGACTTAAACCTTGTCACCACAATAAACAGAACATGCTGGAGGGATAGATTCCTGTCCCAGAGACTTCACACACTCTGGAATAAACTACCTATCTATATCAAACAAAGCTCCTCATTAGCACTCTTCAAGAAAAATCTTGATGATTGGATGAGAAATAGGCCTGGGGATCACTTCTGTGTCACTGCTCGACAGTGGCACAGGAAAGTAAATTTCTTGGGTGGCAAAAGCCAGGGTACCTTTTTGGCTGGGCTTGTATAGGCCCCAGGGCCGATAGCCTAGTACCTACCACCTACCTATGAACCTATGAACCTTTGAGCCTTGCCTAAAAAAGGTAATATGGGGACAGCAAGAGCCTTGGCCAGTATTCAGAAGCATAGGGGTGACAGGTGCAAACCATCTGTAGTGAAGCAACAAGGCTTGTCTATCATGTCATCACAGGCAGACAGAGACTGGATCCCCATTGTATGATACCAGAAGTTCAGCCAATTGTTGAAGTTTATCATCTTCCTGTTATATTGCAGTATCATGTAGGTGAAGGCAAGATGCTACTCAAGGTCAGGGTCATACCAGCTTGGGCTACATGATCATAGAGCTAATATATATCTCTGGTCATGTTGTCCTGGGAGGTATGTCTCAGATCATTCACACTGACATGTACAAAGAACACGTCATATAGGTACCTGTTCTGGAGTGATGTAAGTGCTTGTGTTATGTGGTGGATCATAGCACTTGACAGACAACTGACAGTAACCTTCCCCTTGTCCAGCCAATTGAGTGGAATATCTGTGTGCCTGCCTATGAAGTCACCTATTAATAGTGTGTTGGGTATGTTGTTTTGCCTTAGGGCCTGTTGTGAGGCACACTGCTTTTGTGTATTATGTGTTTTCTGGCATGTGCTTGGAGGTGCAGGTTGCTTGCTTGTCTGCTTTGGAGGACACTCTCTCTTTTTCAGATTGATATTTGTATTCTCCAAGTATGGTAATGTGTATTTATGTGTGTGTTTTGCTGGTGCTTATATTGTAGGTCTATGTGAGACAGTTGGTGTTGTGGTTGTATGAACCTACTCCTCTTGACTGTATTGTCCAGTATTGGGTTGACAGAACTTAGCCACTGGTTTGACCCTGTGTGTGCCAGCATGTGGTGCATCAACCCATATATGATATGGTCATGGCCTATGCATACAATACACTCACAATACACCTAGTATTATAAGCCTGCTGAGGTTAGCAAATGTGAAAAAAAAAACCTTTGTGAAAACTGTCAGCAAGTAATGTCTTTATTGCACCTTGTAACTCCATATTGCTTGCTGAAGTGTAAAGACGTACTTAGTTTGGATTAAGAACACCGCACTTGCCAACTGTGTGTGTGTGTGTGTGTGGGTTTCTGTCTCTCCCTGGGGAGAGAGCAACCTTTTTGGAGACTACTCACACCCCTTAAAAGTGATATACTCATTATTGTCGTCTCATGATGTCACCATCCTACAAATATACCTGTGGAAAGGGGCAATCTCAGTAATGTGTATAGCGCATTGTGTAAAGGTGTACTGCTGTAGTATCATAATATAGTTCAGTAGGGATTTGAATCCTGCACTTGCCACCTCTGTGTGTGTGTGTCTCCCTGGGGAGGAGTAACCTTTTTGGAGACTACTCGCACACCTTAAAAGTGGTATACTCATCTTTGTCAAGTCTGATGATGTCACCATCCTACAAATACACCTGTGGAAAGTTGAAACCCCAGTCATGTGTATCACGTCATATAAATGCATACTGCTGTATTATCATAATGTAGTTTTGTAGGGGTTTGAATCCTGCACTTACCAACTGTGGGTGTGTCTCCTTGGGGAAGAGCAACCTTTTTGGAGACTACTCACACACCTTAAAAGTGGTATACTCATCTTTGTCAAGTCTGATGATGTCACCATCCTACAAATATACCTGTGGAAAAATGAAATCCCAGTAATGTGTATAGTGGGTTGTGTAAATGCATACTGCTATAGTTTTGTTAGACAGGGATTTGAATCCTGCATTTACCAACTGTGTGTGTGTCTTCCTCGGGAAGAGCAACCTTTTTGGAGACTACTCACACAGTTTAAAAGTGGTATACTCATCTTTGTCAAGTCTGATGATGTCACCATCCTACAAATATACCTGTTGAAAAGTGAAATTCCAATAGTGTGTATAGCGCCTTGTGCAAATGCATACTGCTGTAGTATCGTAATGTAGTTAGGTGGGGGCTTGAATCCTGTACTTGCTAACTGTGTGTTCCCCTGAGGAGGCACAACCTTTTTGGAGAATACTCACACCCCTTAAAAGTGGTATACTCATCTTTGACAAGTATGATGATGTCACCATCCTACAAATATAACTGTGGAAAGGTGAAGTCCTAGTAATGTGTATAGTGCATCGTGTAAATGTGCACTGCTGTAATATCATAATGTAGTTAGGTAGAGATTTGAATCTTGTCCTTGCCAACTGTGTGTGTGTGTGTGTGAGTGAGTCTCCCTGTGGGGGGGGGGGGTAATCTTTTTTGAGAATACTCACACCCCTTAAAAGTGGTATACTCATCTTTGACAAGTCGGATGATGTCACCATTTTACAAATATACCTGTGAAAAAGTGAAACTACAGTAATGTGTATAGTGCGTTGTGTAAATACATACTACTATAGTATCATAATGTAGTTAGGAAGGAGTTTGAATCTCGCACTTGCTGACTGTGTGTGTGCTCCACGTGTGTGTCAATGTAGAGTGTGTTTTGATTTTTCTAGTGTATGACATATCACAATGACAAGTGTATGTGCATTACACATGTAAGGTAGCTGTGGGGCAAATCCATATACATACATGTGACCTCAATTATTTCGTAGGTGGGTACTCTGCTTTCTCCATGAACGCATCTGTTATCTTTGCCAGAGCGTGCTGATGCTTTCCAGACCTTAGGTCACTTCTGTATGCTTGTGACAAGCTTAGCCACTGCAGTGATCCCTGGGCTATGTCTTCTGTTTCACATTCACTCATCATGGTTTCTATTGAAGAGCGTGAGTGAGGGTTTATGCTTGAGGTATATTTGAAACCTGTTCCAAAGCAAGCAAAGTCTGGCAAAGATGACTAACCATTATAGGTGTGCAACAACCTCTGTGGATCTGCATGCAAACCCTTTATTGCTTATGTGTTCCACAGAGGAATTTCCAAAACCCTTTGGTAATGTGATTATCAAAGGAGAGATGACTAAACATATGGCTCTATGTATACATTAGTACCTGTTCCATATTTTGGGGGCTATTACCTATGTGGTACTCTGGGATACTTCGTTTTCTAAAAGTGGATAACTATGCTTTCTTTGGCTTATAGCTTTACAGCTTGAGTTTGACACCAGGTATCTATCTGTATGATACCCTTTTGGAGGATGTGTGTGTCTTCTGGAGAATAAAGTGTAGTCCACAGTATGCATTTTCATCAAACGTGGGCAGACATATTCCTACTGTGTTTGCTTGTACCTAAGAAAGCTATATTCCAAACAGGAGTGGTCCCAGGACTGATTGCAGGTGAATACCACTTGTTACTGGCATAGAATAGTACATGGAGGCTGCAAATGTTACTGTGTGTCCTACACTTGTGCGTCAGTTGTCAAGCCATCATCTAACAATCATTTATGGTCAGTGTGTTGAGGTTCAGTCTGTTGATTTTATGTATAATACCAGAATGTGGGATGGGTATGAATTGCTGGTAAGCTATAGCTTGGCTGTGTTGACCTCCCCTCCCTCACCTATAGCCTTGTTAACTGGTTGAAGTCTACTAGGTGTAGGAGCCATGATCTGGCCTTTAGAGAGCCTAAGTGGGTATGGTGCAGTGTTTGCAGGTTCATAATGTCTCTGTTAATGAGTTCCATAATGCTGTGCTCCATAGCCTTCCAGATTACATTTGTTTGGCTTATAGGGTGAGAGTATCCAGGACCTGTTGTAGTTCTACCCTTAATAAATTTATGTTAACATTTGCACTGGGTGTGATGAGGGTGGACAGGTTTAGGAATAAGTATATTAGAGGGTCAGGCCAGGTTTGAGAGTTAGTAGACCAAGCCAGATTGGCAGGATTAAGTTGGTTTGTAGATGTGCTGAGGAGGGATGCAGAGTATATTGTGAAATAGATGCTAAGGATGAAGCCGGCAAGTAACAAGAAAAGAGTAATGCCTAAGATGAGGTTTATGGCTGTGGTGAGAGAGGACATGCAGGTGGATGGTGTGACAGCTCAAGATGCGGAGAGCAGGAAGAAATGGAAACAGATGATCTACTGTGCTGACCCCTAATGGGAGCATCTGAAAGGGGAAGAAGAAAGAAGACATTGTTGCTCAAGCCTTGTGGACTGTGAACACCATTACTGTGCATCATTCCACAAGTATGTAACCTGTATAGAGGCTGCATCTGGACAGAGTGTTTAGGTGAGTGGTGACTTATGTCAGCTTGTGTATGCCGCAGCCAGGGACACTGTCCAGTACCATTTCCACTGTGGTTTGGACCGTGGTAAAGAAATGTTATAACTAGAGTGTCTGTGAATCATCAGGTTTTACATTCTTCAGGTCTGGAAATGTGGCCCTTGTGTAACGACAGGATGGTGAAATCCACATTCAAACTGTCTGACAAGGAATTGGTAATGTCAGTCAGATACATGTACTTTGTGACCATTTACATTAACTGTTACCTGATCTGAGATTTCCCCTGTAGATTATAAACAGCACTAAAGAAAGCTTTAGTGTTGTCTTTGGAATCCTTGCCATTTTGTATTTTGAAGCTTGCCTTGTATGTTTATTGAGGGATTGTATTTTCCCAATGATACTGACCAGCAAGGTTATCCCTTCTTGGTATGTAACTCTTTTTTGGTACAACTTCACACCTTCTATTATATATTTAGTGTATGGCAGGGGTCTAAGACTAATGCACTTTTACTGTATAAGTGAGAATTTCGTGTGTTTGTGAGGGCATGGTCCATGCAACCCTGTAAGTGAACAGTGTGGATTACTAAAGGATTATGCAGCTGGGACAGTGTTAACCTTAGTAATTAAAACCAATGGCAGATAGCAACAACAGTGTCACCCACAGCACAGTGTCAACCAGTGTCATACACACACATGCGTACTCAAGTTCTAAAATGTGTGTAGTACAATGCATACTGGCCACCAATAGAAAATATGGAGTGTTAACACTGGTCAATACAGGGCATGCCACCCTGCCCATGTGTCCAATATGCATGTAGATGCAGACAGTGCACCTCCATCATGTTCACAAATGTACACCTGCAAACCTGTGCTGCACACACCCCACACTTACTGTCCACTGTATAACGCATGCTGACACAACTACATACATCAGCCAAGTGACACATGGGCAAACAAAACACAATTGGAATAAACACTGGCAAATCAATACAACATTGCTTATTACAGCTTTAATGCATCATGCCTGCTCAGCTACACCTTCAAGGATATCATTACACTTTACTGCTGACAACAAGCTACACATCCAACCATAGCTATACTTTATTAAATTCACCCTGTGCATCAGCACCATGTTAGCCTGTTCCTGCATAAATGTTACAGATGACAGGAGGTGGCACAGGTTTCATCATATGCACAGGGTGCGTTGTTGGTTTGCCAGAGGCCTACACTGAGCCATACAATCGACATGTGTGTGTGAGTGCCATGAGTACTGTTATGGGTCAATGTTAATGTAATGTGTGCATGCATGTGTTTGCTCTAGGTTTCTGGTTTATGTGTGTGTGTCTGCATGCACACAGTTCCACCATGTGGCTGCCATATACGGGGATTTGTGAGACAGCTGCAGACTGTACCTGGCAGGCTTTACAGATCACCGTCTCTGGCCATGGATATGAAACCTGTGCCTGGCAGGGGTGCTACAGACAGTATCAGGTACTAATCCAGACTGGGTACTATCCAAAGAGGTTGACATAAGTCCACTGGATCCAGGTCCCTGCTGGGACTGGCCAGAGCCTCGTGGACGTGGTCTTCTAGGACAGTCTATGGACACCCCCCCAACATTGCTGTGGCTGGTACTGGCACTATGGGAGCGGCTGTGACTTGCTGGACATCCATGGCGACCTCTAGCTGCTGATGTTGTTGGCATACGTCCAACTGTCCTGCACTGTCCTGACACATGGACATGACATTGTGGAGGACATTCAATGTCTCACCCCAACGTCTATCAATGACCTCAGTGTAGTTACATTATGGCACCTGCTAGGTCATGGATACTGTCATTTACAGAGGTGTTATGAGCCCTCTGTGCCCTAAGTCCCTGTCTGGTGTACTGCTCCATTCGTGTTTGTGCCTCCATGACAGCCTGCAACATGCATGTGGTAGAAAGAGGTGTGGCACGTCTGCCAGGGGCATGATGACCAGCAGTGCTCTGATGAGCACCTGTGGGAATCTGCCTATGTTGTACCATTTCAGACATCTGGCTATGGCTGCTGTGTCTTGATACATGTGCCATAGATACCACACTGTCCTGGCCAGTGCAAACCGTACACTGTCCCTCAGCTAAGGGCAATGGTGATGATGGATGTACAGGCAGTATGACTGTGTGCATGGATGGGGTGGAGACTTGTGCACTGTCAATAGGTGGCCCAACAACAGACCATGACAAACCTGCCTATGCCTCAACACACCTATCCTCATCATCACTGTTGGTCTCAGTGACATCAGGTTCCCTGCTGTACTGAACCAGCCCCACCTTGGCACCTGTGAGAGGAAAACAGGAAACACACTTTAAGACCTGAACATGACTTCAGACCACATGCACACATGTGCACATACGCACATGCACACATGCACACACACAAAAATACACTCCTCTCTAAAGCAAACACACACACCAGCAATCTCAGAACATACACAATAGCAGGTGATGGTGGGGTACAGTATCACAAACAAAACAGTCATATCACACATGTCAGCATGCAGGACATATGTTGCTCAACAGCATGCAGTGCAAGTGTAGACAGTCCTTGTTACTAACAGTATACATGGCTTTGATGCATGTGTTTTGTTATTAGGTGATGGGCCTCCCCCTGGAACACAATGCATACATGGACAAAACATTGCTGTGCAGGTATTCATAACCCTGTAATGTACTGTGCACCATAACTCACAGGTGTACATACCATTGCTGGATGTGTATCTGTGTGTCAGATAGGTATCCAATGCTGATTACAGCCTCTGTGTCTTTAGCAAATAATTGTGGACACATTTTTAGCACATGTATGATGAGTATTCACACAACATCATCAGTGGTGCATGGATAATTGATGGAATACCAGTCCGCCACATACCCAATGTACGGTACTTATGATGAGTGTAGATAATATTGTGGACATGCCAGTCTCATCCATGGCATGGCATGCTAAAACACAACTGCAGATTTAAACACTACACATACCCAATGTGTGTCATATGACCTAGCCACTCAATAGCATCACAAGACATATATGTGTCAGTTGTGCAAATGGGTGATTGGTATGCATATTGTTTAGAGGTGCATATGTGTGCACACACGCAACATTAAGGTGTATAGCAATGAAAGCTATGTGTAGTACTGTGGTTACAATAACTGGATGGGGTATAATACCATAGACCATCATCATGAAGCATCATGTGGACACTCAAGGCTACAAATCTTTCCCAAACCAGCACTAATCAATGCTGTGCCAGAACTGTACTAGCTTGGCTTCATTCACCATTTCACCAGTTGTTATGTGAGTTTGTAAGGAGGCCAATAAGGAGCATTCCCTGACATGAATGTGTAGTGTGTTGCAGAGTGTTTAAATGCCCCATGATAGGCCTTTACCCTGTATATTACGTGTAATGTGTGGATGAGATTTTGGATACTGGAGTGTGTCTTTACAGAGGGTTTGGGAATCCTTTATGTATAGCATGTTAAAATGCTCTGTGTATGACATAGATGTGTATGTTATGTGCATGTTGAGTATCAACTGTGCCTATCCAATGGTCACTACAGTCTAGCCACATTTGTTTGAGATGGTCTGGGTATTGCATGTGTTTGAGGCAGCTAGCCACATTAGTGAAATGTGTGTGCTCTTACACCAAACATGCACATCATACATTATGGGTAGGTGTGTTACATGTGTACATGGCCTACACCTTAACTATGACAAGCACTTTTTATTTACAATAATAAATGTAGAACACACTCACCAGCATCTTTCTGCTGCCTTGATGTCACCCCAGAGGGACCTACATAGAGATGAGACAGTTTGACAGTGGCCACAACTGTGGCATTGCTACTGTGTGTTTACAATCTTACAGTACAACAACAGTTTACATTCACAGGGCTACAGGTTATGTTCCAAATGATCAGTATTGCACAACAACAGGCTCCACATCTTTGAACGACACACTCCACATCTCACATATGCATGATCTACCAATACAGATAATAGTAGTCTACAGATATGCCATGTTACCTGCATGCTCCATGTGTGCTTGCTGGGTAGTCCCAACCTCCATCATGGTGTATGTCTGCTGCTGTTGTTGTTAGGCAGGTGCCACCAGGCTCAGGAGGAGCTCCTCCACTCTGGTGAGTGGGGATGGATATTAACACCACCTCCTGTTGCAAGCTGTTGTCTCTGCACATCAGCAGCATGCTGACGGACATGTCTGAGAAGATCACTGCAGTGATAGCGTACCTGCTTATATGTCCGGTTATGCAGGCCTACCTCATTTATCCTGTGGACAACATCTTGTCACATTGCAGTACGCTCCTGCTGATCCTGTCTGGTTTGTGAGATCATGAGACGGTAGTGCTGAATCATACTGATAGTAATTATATAATCTTCAGCACTACTGTAACTGGGGTTCTTGTGATGCACCATGATCCCTAGAAGACATAAATACGAAAATATGTCTGAGCAAGTCATATGGCACATTTAACATTATATAGTACAGATATCACTGAACTGCCATATATAGCAACCTATTAGCTAACCGAGAGTGAAACACTTTAACTTCCACTTATCACTGCTCACCCCACACCTGCTTGAAAGTGCCTTGCTCACTCTCTATCTAATGAACCATGTTCTGCACAGCAATAAAATAAAATCACTATATAAGACTACACAAGAGAACCTGGCACACTGTATGCAACATGATGCACCACCTAGCCACAGCAGATATACATCAAGCTGATGTGTAAAGAAATATATTATCCATCACAATGAGTGTAAGGTCCAGTAAATGTATTATTATTATACCACACAACTTGTTAATGGCAAACCTGTAGCCAAAATATGTGCACAATTGGGACTATAGGTCACATACTGCTGTAGTACACTATGAATGTTGCTAGATACGCAGTTATATGTTTTACCACACATATGTCAAAGGACATGTTACAGACATAACCACACACACATCAGAGATAATTACAGGACATAAAGGTATGACAACCCAGATAAGCTTTCAGTGTGTACTATACAGTACTGTGTGTCAGTGCTTACACAACCTTAATCTTGAGAAATGTAATCTGTGATGAATACAGGGACCAAACAAAACAGTGGATGCAAGCAATGTGGACATACACCATACTTTGCTGTACAGGCCCAGAGCTTCAAGTAGTACTACAGTACACACAGGATTTGGATTCGACATTGGTACTAATCAATAATCATATATGTAGGCTTTAGCCTCCAATGACACACCCTAGTTAAAACCAAAGGACTTAATCGCATTGTATGCAATAGCACTTGTTCTGCCTAGCAACAGAATACACAGCTTTTGCTAGGATCAAAGCAAGGACCCATAATACCATGACATAAACAGTTTCCCACTAAGCTATCCCACAGATACATATATTTGATGTATTCACAAATATATTGACCATCACAGTCAGTCAACAGTACAGAGAATCTACTGCAACAAGTAGATGTAGGTGTGTATGAGTATATATAAATATATATGTGTTTATATACATATACACAACCATTTGTCTCCTTATACATATATATGTAGGCACATATGCATTTCACCTTTCATAGTGAGAATATCAATTATACAAAGGATGTAAGGTGTACAGTAATGTAATAAAATTGCACAGTCTTGGGATAAATGCCCTGAAGGTATTCACAGCACAGGTAGCTTTAGCAGGCCTCACTGGCTTCAACATTGCAAACTGAACAAACCACCCACAGTGTTTAACCACCACATGTCATATACCAGCACTGTATGCTGTCTTGTTTCTCACACACTAAAACCTACAAACAAATATGCGCATACTAACCTTCACCAACATATATATCACCACCCTTCACAAACAGTTGAAATATGTCCCCTGCTTTATGCACATATACAAATGTGAATATATATGACACACACACACACATACGCACACATATATATATATATATATATATATATATATATATATATACATATATATATACATATATATTTATGTGTGTGGCATACACACACACGGTCCACACTCTTGTAAGTCCCTGGACCTCACAGCTGAACTGTTGGGCCTTGCTGCAACACAAACAGGTGTCACATATGAACACACACTAACATTAGGGGGGTATATATGGCTACAGATGCTAGATAAGCATACTAGACTGCTACAGCAGTTGCCAATGCTAAGCTACACTTTAATATGACTATCTTGTATGTGTTGTTTTGTCACACCCATGTTTATATAATGTCAGTGCTAATCTCCCCAACAGCCATTGGCCACACAACTGTACAGAACACAGATAACATGGATCAGATCTTTGACATTTAATGCTGAGCTACAAATTTCACAGGTATGTCCCACTGCCCACAGGTACACGCAGTATTGTCCATAGCAGTAGTTAAGCAGAACATCCGTGCATAAATAAGAACTGCTGCCACATGTGAATGGTTGACATTATGTAGACTATTCTTCAGTAACATCTACTACATGCCAGTAAATACGTATGTGTCACATACCTTTCCTTTGTATGATTTGGCAATATTTATTTTTCTTTTTCCTTTTCTCTGTCTCTCTCTCTGTCTCTCTCTCTCTCTGTCTCTCTCTCTCTCTCTCTCTCTCTGTCTCTCTCTCTCTCTGTCTCTGTCTCTGTCTCTGTCTCTGTCTCTCTGTCTCTCTGTCTCTCTCTGTCAGTCTCTGCAATAGAGTGATTGAGTTTGTTGGCAGAGATTGCATCCTGCTTTTGTAAGAATTTGCACATGAGCATGTGATGGCTTCTACACCAATTAGTGGCCACCATTTGCTAATTGCTTGCAGCCTGCTGTGTAGTAATTGCAGTAATCACTATCATAGCAACCCAGTACTATAAATTGCTAACTCATGCAGGCATGGCCCTTTCAGCTTTCCAAGGTGGAGATCATCCTTGTTTGCTGTGGATATCATTGTTTAAGACAGAAAGTTGGTATAGTTCTTATATCAGAAGCCAGGGGTGTAGCCAGAGATTTACATTTTGTACTCAGACCTAATGTTGCTGCTTCCAGTACCCACTTGTCAGTGTAGAAATGTACTCACCCCACAAAATGCTACCCCAAGATACATGGGAGGATGTACTTTCTTTTCAACTTTTACAATTAACTGCCATACAAAGCTAGTTAATGAGATGTATTCCTTTGGCACAAGAATTGTTTGTGAACTGCTATACCGTGAATATTCATTTACTCAGTTCTAAACAGTTTCTGCTTTTTTAGTGTTGACATTAGCACAAGCTGCTCAGAAAAACTGGACACATTTCAGTACTGTGAGTATGCTTACCTACATCCTTGGTAGACCCTGCGCACACAGGTATATTCTACATTTGGGTAGGGTTGCAGAAGTACAGAGAGGATAAGTAGTATTGTGTGGATGTTATCTTGCTGGATTTACAGGGTTGCTGTGTACATGTTAGTTTATCAAGGCAAGTAGTCTATCTGCGTAACTCCCAACTGTGGACCTATCCACATGATAGCTAGAGAATAACCTGTTATTTTTTGTCTGTGCACCACACAGGTCTTTTCAGCAGTAGAGCAATGGCATTCTTACATTTGGTTGCTACCAGTACATGGCTACATCCATTTGTATTTCAGTGTTGTATTCCTACATAAGGGTATGCTTCCGAAACTCCTTCCAAAGCTATTTGCACAGTGTGTAACAGCAGAAGGGCTGATATGCCTCTGTGTTTCTCCCTCTGCCAGACCTCTCAACCACTCAGGTACATATTTGAACAGACTCAGGGAAAAGTTAAGAAAAAGTCAGGGGCAGTCAGGGACACCTTTAAAATATTAGTACCATTAAGTTGAGTCATTGAGAGAATCAGAGCATATGAATTAATACACCTTTTCTAAAGTAAAAGAAGTGACTAACTCCTAATTATTGTCATTGTTCATTAAGTGTAATTCACCACGTTTCTGGCCAAAGTCAATAGTTTTCGGAGGGATTAAGAGGGACAGAGCTAAAATTTGTTTCAAAATCAGGGACATCCCTGAATATTAGGGACAGTTGGGAGGTATGGCCTCTGCCCTAAACAGATATGTCAGTGTTTGTCCTGCTGTGATACTGTGTGGGGTTATAAAGTGATGGTGTAACATTATTACCTGCTAGAATGGCTGCTTCTCTTATCACAGTCATGTAATGTAATCCCACAACAACTGTTGGTAAGCATCCACAGAACAAGTTGTGTGGTATGGTATTCCTATTTTTCCTTTACATTCACTCATTCTGATGCATGATATATTTATTTAAGCACCACCTTGGTATTCCTATTTTTCGTTTACATTCACTCATTCTGATGCATGATATATTTATTTAAGCACCACCTTGATGTATATCTACTGTGACTTTGTGGTACTTCATGCTGTGTAGTGTGTACAAGGTCCTGGGATCGAGACTGACAGAGGTGTTTTATTTTGCTCCTGAGCAGAACAAGGGCCCTCACATACAGAGTGACTAAGGTGCTTTTAAGCAGTTGTAAGCGGGTTTGCAAGGGTTTGCACGATGCTTAGCAAACTCGCACAAACCAGCTAACTACTGCTTAATAGTGCTTACTCCTGCTAACCCCCACACTCATTTCTTTGAAAGAAAAGAAAAATGGGGAGATAGGAAAGTGGTGAAAAGGGGGCACAAAGAGGGAAAGACAGTATGGAAAATAGCTCGAGATGTGCAGGACGGGTGTAGGGAAGGCCCATAGCTGCCCATTTCTTTAACAGCAACAGCTGTGCATATGGAATAAATTTGGAGGTAGATATGAAACTTTCAACCCCTGAGAGAGTGGTGAGGATAACAAAGTATGTTGTAATGCCAGTTAAATAACATTTTATGTGTCCAGTGGACATTTGTGCAAAATGGGCAGCTATGTATGGGGTGTAAATTATTTTTTGGGAGCAGATTGCCCTTTTTTCAGGTGAGAGTGGAATGTGGGGTAGGGGAAATAGGTATATTTGGGGAGGTAGGTTGGGGAGGTAAACAGACAAGACAAACAAGATGCATACAGGGGCAGTATATGACACATGTGGTGGGTGAACACCTTTGATGGGGAGGGATGTTTGGAAATCGCAAGCCCATGAGCCCACAGATGGAAACAGTGGGACTGAGGTCCCACCCATGGGCAGTCACCATTGCAGCTTCACAGCCCAGAGGGTGGCTGTGCTGGGGGCTGTGTAGGAGGGGCAGGCTGACCCGGGAGCTGTGCCTCTCGTGCCTCAAGCTGTCATAGAGGTTCTGCAACAGAACATTCAATCTCTCTATGCACCACAGCCCGGACCATTCGAAGGGTGATAGGTGGCCCTCCTCCTTGCACGGGAGGGCCGAGCCCCATCCCCTGCAGTGCTTCCACCTGAAGGTGGCACTGGGCCAACAGAGGAGGAGGTCCCAGGCTGGGCACCAAACCTTCTGGTGCCAGGTGCCATGGCCAGCTGAGGTGGGACAAGTGGGTCCGCTGGGACCGGCCCTCCCATACGAACTATGTTTTGGAGAGTTTAATAAAGATATGGGTTAGTAACAGTCAACAGGATTCCCAATTAGTTATAACAGCATGCAGAACTATTCCCATTAACCCAACGCATCAGATTTTCAACAGTTGAAAAGCAAGCATAACACATGCATATATATAGAACAATAGTGGACATTACAGCAGCATGCAGGTTAAATTGATGGTAACAGACCACGAATATTGTGGTATTTTAACAGGGCACATGCATAGAAATAAATGCCAATATTTATAAACCAATAGGACATATGTCCCAACAAATGTTTTGAAATTAGACATACTGACTGAGGTGTGGAATTGCATTTTTTATGCACATACAGTAGGGTGGGAAAAGATTGCTCATTTAACAACTTATATATCCTTCTAGTTTACACTACATTCCTATTAACTGCAGTTATATGTCCCTTACATATATTATTACACTACCCAATGTCCTTATATTGTGCAATTGGATTTTGCTAGATCATTATATACATGAGCTGTATCTTACAAACTGTCCAAGATGGAGATGTTACTGCTACATATTTTGAGAGTTGCTCACACACACTACTGCTGAGATGGTACACTGACAGCTCTACTTTCATATAATTATCTAGATATGTTCAGGTGAAAGTATCAGTTATATGTTAACAGCTCCCTACATTTCTGGCAGCACACTGACATTTCTGGGGAACACAATACCAAGTTACTCATGTGCCAGATTACCCTGTACATGCTGGGCATGAACCAACAGTTGAGGGCTGTAAATATGCATAAAAGCTACTGGCACTCCCTTCATCCATGTTATATGGGCCTACCCAAGTGTGGGTTGACACTGCTTAATACAACACTACTATTTGTAGAATGCAACAGTACAACAACATATCAAAGAAAATGACACAGGTGCACTGCAGGAATTATACATTTATTAAAAGATTATTACACCTTTCTTTATTGGGTTAAAACACTTTTTGAAGGCTCTCTCATTTTTTTATATAACAGTACATGCAGAATAATTACTAACCTGCCAGATGATGCAGCCTTTGCAGCCTATCTTCATGGGCTTGCTGATTCATAGCCCGGACACCTGCAGCTGTGAAGTAAATGCAGTGATATTGAGACATACCTATCCATAGTATAGACAAGCATAGCAATTCGTAACTACTTAATACAATGGCTACTTACTCAGTACTGGGGCATTAGGCATTGCACAGGATTACTGGCTCCACTGGTCCAGTTGATCCTCCTTACATCACTTCAGGTCAGAATAATGGTGCCTGACCTGCTCACCAGTCCAAGGAACACCAGTGGCACTAGTGAGATCATGAGCAAGACTGTTCCTGGCCTCCATTTTATATTGAGTACCCTGGTACTGGCCCTGTAGGAGTCTTTCCTCATGATTGTGGACAAGGAGCCAAACCATTACTTTGGACTCCTCAATGCCCCAGCGTTGCACTCTAAATCGAGTGCCTTCTCCAACACTGGCCATGCTGACTGCAGAAGGGAGCTACAACCAGTTGTAGCAAGTATTCCCACCTGTGGAGCTTAAATATGCCTCATTTACCACACTTATTTGTGATTGGCCAGTTTTGAAAAACTCAGCTGTAGACACACCTGCTTAGCTGATGTTGGCAATGTTTAAAATTCCTTTGATAGATATGTGTCTGTTGAAAGTGCATGGTTATGAAATGCTGTCATTGTAAGTGGTTACGTACTGTGACTATAGTGCACAGTATCCTGAGTTCGAGCCCTGTCACTGCTTTTTATTTTCCTACTGGGCAGACCTGACTGGTCAAGATACAGTAAAGGAGGTGTGGCTGTGTTTAGCCAACTTTGCTCAGCTTTGCCCGACTTTGCCCAACGTTGCTTGATGTTACTCGACGTTGCTCGACTTTGCTCGATGTTCCCTGGTGTTGCGCTAGTTAGCGCAGTGCGCAGCTACACACAAATAAGTTGTGGTTGCACAGCTAAGTGCAAAGATATAGCACTAGTTAAAGCGGTGTGTAGCTACGTGCAATTTAATTTAAATCTGCTCAATACTGCAGGGGTGGCTCGTGCTATTGGACTGCAGGACTGCAGCCCTCCCAGCTGTAAAAGCAAATAAATAAATGCAATTAAAACAAAAAAAGAGAAGAAAATAAAATAACATAAAATAACTAAAAAAGAAAATAAATTAAAAACGCGAACTCCCGGAACATTGCGCATGCGCACACACATTTCCCAATACGCAGACTGTTGGTGAGCCAGTCCGAAGCATGCGCACAGACTTCAGACTGTCTCGCCAGCAGTCCAGATTCAGAAGACAGCAAGTACCTCCAAATATTCCAGTAACTGCATAGACTGGAAGGGGATCGGACTGAAACGTCCGCAGCCTGGTACTCTCACAGCACAAAGGACTACACTGGTGCTCTGCTGTCATGGGATTTACTGCTGCAGGGACCACTGGATAAGGATTATGTATTGTTTGCTGCAGGGACTGATGGACCGTTGGACTTTTGTGGGATTTACTGCTGCAGGGACCATTATTTATTTTGGCTTGAACTTTTATTCAGGACTGCAGGATTATGTATTTGGCTGGCTTTGTTGCTTCATGGACTTTGATTCAGGTACAAGGGTATATGTGTGTGTGTGTGTGTGTGTGTGTGTGTGTGTGTGTGTGTGTGTGTGTGTGTGTGTGTGTGTGTGTGTGTGTGTGTGTGTGTGTGTGTGTGTGTGTGTGTGTGTGTGTGTGTGTGTGTGTGTGTGTGTGTGTGTGTGTGTGTGTGTGTGTGTGTGTGTGTGTGTGTGTGTGTGTGTGTGTGTGTGTGTGTGTATGTACGTGCATGCCTGTGATTCTATGTGTGCTTTTTTTGAAAGATGCAAATAAGAAACAACACATGACTGCACATACTGGGACTTATTGCTGTATGGTGAAACTTCCTAGTAAACTGCATCTGAAGGGTTTTTTTTACCTTAGAAGAAATAAAGCCTTTTTTAAAGGCATGCCTGATGCTAGTGATGTCCATATGTAAGCAATTAATGAAAGGTAGTCAATAAATACAAATGTATAGATCTAAGTTTCAGGTATGGCTTATGCCCCTTGCATTGCTGCTTGTATTACAAATTACCTATTGGTTTGTAATGATGTGTACCTATTCCATCTGTTGTTTAGTGGTTAGCTAACCTTACTCAGTGGCTTCTAACATTTTTGTCACTTCTTCATTATTACCACATAAAACTCACAAGCCGACTAATAACGTTTTTCTGTACCAAAGATACCACCAAAATACAAATTGTAAGGCAACCAGTAGTTTTATTTTTGAAGTAAGATGTGCTCCAACAGACCAGTAATGATAATGATGTTGTTGTGTCATCAGTCAGCACCGTGACTTTCATTGTTAAGGAAGAGATGGAGAGAAGGAGTCATGGTGTACTTCCTACACCGAAGCATGTGTGTGTGTGTGTGTGTGTGTGTGTGTGTGTGTGTGTGTGTGTGTGTGTGTGTGTGTCCCAGTTACAGTGACTAAATAGAACATGTAACCTGGTGGTGGTTAGAGATCAGGCTTGAACCCTGTACATTGAGTGCAGGTAACAAGAGCCTGAATTCCCTACCCAACACCATTTATAAAATTTTGCAGATTTTTGCCTCATATTTTTTCTGTTCTTCATAACATCTATGGTTTCTGAATTCTTAAATTCTGAAATATTTGATGGTGCAGTGGTAGCATTGTTGCTTCTTAGCTACAGGTTCTCAGGTTTGATTTTTGGCTGGGGTGCCTTCTGTGTGGACTCTGCATGACCTTGGTGGGTTTGCTCTTATGTTACAAAGATAAGTGGCTGCATTATTTCTTCCTAGGCCTCTGCTGAAAATTGTTTTTTGTTCTGTCAGACGTTCTTGGTTAACAAATGTTAAATAAATAAAATTGACAGGCATTTGAATTTCAGACTTCATATTCTTCAGAAAGTACATAGTAACACAAAACCTTTTATTCTAGAAATTTTCTAAGTTTATAAGATGAATAATTGAAATTTGTCTCTATTTTTGGGAATGTATTCCAGGTTTTTTGTGCTAAGGTTGATAGCTACGGCAAGAACTGAATTCACTGAATATGTTTGAGGGCTGTATTCCCCCATTGCTGGGTTTGTCCAGGTGTTTTGTGCTAAGAGGTTGACAGCTATGGCGAGAACCAAGTTCACTAAATGATAGCCTTTTAAGTTTTAGTCTTCCTCTCTTTCATAAAGCAGCTGATTTGGCATTGTGGTATGTTGCTCTGACTGTTTTGCACAGGGACCTGGGCTCAAGAACGGGCAGTAAAATTATGGTGGTAACACAGCATTTTATTCTAGTAACTTTCCAGGATTATACAAGCATTGTTTAATGTGACCCTGTTTTTTGGGCTTTTGTTCCCCCTAATAAATTTTGGCTTTTTCCAGATATCTTGTGCTGCAAAGTTGAGATACAGTTGAGTATTGAGTAGATTTTATAAGGAGCTGAGAGCTGCAGGGGAAGAGAAGTTTAGAGCTGCTTATGCTGGGTCTGCTTGTGTTGTTAATAGCACAACAGGTTGTGTATTTAATTTTGATGCAGAAGGCTGTGGGTTCTAATCCCACAAGGGGTGGATGCTGCAGTACTGAGAATGTCTTCTTTGGTGAAGATACTAACTATGAACCTGTTATCAGTTTGCCATGCATTTCCTATTGCAATATTACTAGCTTATCATTTTTTAAATGTAATATAGGCAATTTATTCCTCAGGGGCAAAAGACACTTTCTTTGTAGATGAAATAATGAAATATAAAGTTGTTTGCTAGCAGCAACTTCTTCATTAGTTAAGATCTCTTTAATGTGGAATTATTTAGATGACTTACTTTGGCAGAGATTATGCATATTTACTGATACTGGTGGATTGTATAAGTTTGAGTATACTTTTTTATGATGGAAATGTTCTCAATTGGGCAGTTTTGTTACTATTGGTGCATGCATTTTATTTCATTGTTTACTGGAAAAATGTTCAAAACAATACATTTAAAACACCTCTAACAACTGTACTGTGTTATACAAGGAATATAATTTAATTCACTCAGGAATGTGTATCGCACAACACATGTATGTTTTGTGTGCAAGGGGCCTATCATTTGAAAACAGCCCAAAGTTAATCTTTATACTACCCAAATGCATTTTCTTTGAATGTGGATTTCACTGCTGTTTCAATGAATGTGAGTTTCAAGGGCAGAGTTTTAATGCTACTACTATTTTCATTGTGAGACTGCATTGCTTTGTTTATCAGATGTTTGTGTTTGTGCTGTAAAATATAAAATAAAACTTTCAAGTGAAATCTAAATCATCGTAGAAGTAAAACAGTATGCACATTGCAGTCTTTATGATAAATGGGGTGAAATAGCTAAGTAATGGGACATTGGAATGGCTGCAAGGGGTGGCTCCATTTGACCATGATTTTGTGAGGTGGAAGGATGGCAAACTCAGACAGGACTCAGTTGAACTATACCTCTCAACTGACCAGATTTTCATTTGGTTTGTTCCTCATAAAATTTGTGGTTTTCTGGCAAATCATTTAGGAATTAAGTCACTAAATAATGACAGACAATGAGTTTCAGACTTCATAACCTTCAGAAAAATGCATGCTAAAACAAGACCTGTTCTATCAACTAAGTTTATACAAGAGCAATTTTTAGTACTGTTTGTATGTTACCCCAATATATTTGGCCTTGTCCAGATTTCCTGCATTAACAGGTTGAGAGGTACATGCAGATTGCTTTATAGAACTGGGCATATCCAAACCTCTCAACTGTCCCTGATTTTGGCTCAAAATGTTGCTCTCCCTCTAATCCCTCCACAAAATGTCAATTTTGGAAGAAAATATGGAGGGTTCATAATTAATAAATAACTGTAATAATCAGAGTTATACATTACTTTTACTTCAGAAATGCATGTAGATTTGTTTATTTTGCCAGCTGATCAAGCTAACAGTGCTAATATTAAAAAGTGTCCCTTCTTTGACAGGTTCCCAGCTGTATTGTGTGGCTATTTTATATTTTTGCATCACATTTTTGGTCCATTTTTCATAAAATTGTGGCTTTCTGGCACATTAGTGGCAAATCATTAAAGATTGAAGTAAGAAAATAATGACAGACATTTCAGTTTCAGATTTCATACCTTTCAGAAAATTCATACTAATGCAAGACCTGCTATTCTATTAAAGAGTTTATAAGAACAATATTTAAATATTGTCCTTAATTTTGAGCCTGACTCTGGCCATATTTCTTGCTCTGAGGTTGAGAGGTATGACAAATGTGTCAGGGCCTTTGCAGTCAGCCAGAGACATTTCAAGTTGTGATATTCTTGCTGCACCCCACTCCCCCATGTAGTGACTCTGGATGTGTCCAAGCAAGGCAAGGAGCAGTTATGCAGTGTAAGTGTGCAGAGTATCCCCCCCCATCCAAGGTAGACACAAGTACTACATTGGCTTTTCATCTGTCTTGCTTGATTTTGCAGAATGTTCTGGTTTTCTGTCATATTTTTATACTGTTGAGTATGCTTCCTATTATTCAGAAAGTGCCTGTTGCTTGTTTAAGTAGTAATGCTTTCATGACCATCAGGTAAGCTTGTCTGAGATTGTAAGATGCAAGTAAGCTTACTGTTAAATAATTACCAACATTGAAGGCCTTTTTGTTGTTGCCATGCAGAGAATACTTGCATAACTAGATAACGTATAAGCCTTGGGTATTGAAATGCATGTAACAGTATTAGTAATAAAGGACAGGATTACAGTATTTTAAGAAGCTCATTACCTTTGTTGGAGCCTTGCAGTCATCATTGCAGGCTTTACCCATAAACTAAACAGAATGCCAATCTATCATGTGTGGTCCATAACTTGTGCAGTAATCCTTTAAGCAATTTATCTTGAGCTTGTTTCTTGTTTGCTGTTAATTTTTTACTTTGATCATGTTTTCCCAATGAAACAAGTGGCTAGTTATCAGGCAGCAGGTCTTTTTTGGATAAGAAACATTTTTACAAGTGGGGGGTATCATTGCTACTTCCAACATGTTACTTGGTACTTTTTATAAAGCTGAATATAAATTATAATTATAATTGCAGTGCAAGGAGAAGTGGTTTGAGATGAGTGCTGCTTGTTTTTCTTGTACTTGATTTTGACTGGCATTCCAGTAATGTATTTAAAAAGTAATTTATTTTTTCATGCCTCACAACCTTTTTGTTTCCATCTAGATATTAAGTAAGCTTTCATGCAGCCAATGCATTGAAATATTTTCTTTCTTCTACACTTCATTTTGTCTTGATTGGACTCTCATAATGACAGTTTGGCACCCAGGGCAGCATATTTAATTAAAGTTCCAGGTTTTGTGGTTTTGAGCATAGCCCCTCCCCTTTCTAGTTAGCCACATCCCTTCCCATTGGCACCACCCATTCAGTTGTCTCCTGCCGCTCCCCTTCGATTTGAAGTCACCAGCCACCACTGCAATACTAGTAAAATGTGCTTAGCAGTACTTTATATTGTTTAAAATAAGGTATATATTGCTTAAAATAAGGTACTCATGCCTCAGAATGCATAACCATTTCACCTTCATATGTATATAATTCGTTCACTACTATATTTAACATTTCAATGCTTTTTACAAAACTTATACATAACAAATGTCAGGAAATATTTTTGTATACAGATTTCCAACAGAAAATGGAACATGCAGTAGTGGGACTTGAATGGGAAATGTCTCCTCTTTTGTGCGAAGGCTCTAACCACTACGCTATCACTATTTTGCTTAGTTTGCATACATTTTTCTTATTATCCTCTTCGGCATCTAAGGTGCTAACTGTAGCTAAGCAATGGGCAAACCCGCGTAAATATGGGCAGCTATATTGGAACTAAAACAAACAAAAAAGTTTTCTTTTAATTTTTACATTTGTACGTGGTTTAACATATGGGGGAGTGTAGTGTTACAATGTATGCATGTGAGTGGACTCGATCATGTAAGTCGACATTTCTCAAGTTTCTTCATTGCAGGGGCATGGATTTTTGGACTGCTCGGCAGTCTGACATGCCCCTACACTTGTCCATGCTCCATGTAAGCTTTTGAGTTGAGGCAGCGTGCCCTCATTAATTTGCTTGTCACGCTGCCGTCATACTCTTAGACTGGCGCTTCCCTGTAAGACTAATCTAGTCTTACACAGAAGATTAGTGAATCCTGGGGTCTATCTTTTTTGATAGTTTAACAGATGTGTTTATAGACATTAGCAAATTCAACTACTTTAATTGGGAGAGATTGGAATATGGTTTGAGTGTGGAAATGGATAGGTCTTCAGTGCCAAAACAATATCCAGAGCGTGGCAAACATGCATTATTATTAAAAAAATTATGGAACAAGAAAATTTGGTTGAAATTTGGAGATATAGGCATCCACTTATGAAGGCTTATACTTCTCAGTATAAGTTATGTTCAAGAACTGATTATTTTTTTATCTCTGCAATCTTAGTATTTAAATGCTGCATCATTAATATAAATTTGGTATCTTTTGCTGATCATGTTGTGATAAATATGTGTTGCAAGTTATATAGCTTTTTATCTGGTATTAGGAGATGTAAAATGTGTGGGGATTGGTACCAGAAATAAACGGATGTATAAAAATAGAGATATCTAATTACTGGTGCAGACATGAGAATATAAACCTCTCTTGGCTAGTTTAGTGGGACTTCTTTAAGGCATATATTCATAGGATAATTTTGCAATTTGTTATAAAGCATAAAAATGTTTAGGCTATCAAACAAACATGTTTTGTAAGCTAATTCCTGCTAATTTTGATAAATACATAGACACCTTGAGAGAGAAAATGGGCAACAAGGAGAGGCTAGAATATTCTATGTTCATCTGACAGGGCAAAGACGTTTTTAAGAATAGCTGTTTATATGCAGATAAGATAGGTAAGACCTTAGCATCACAATGTAGAAGGTAACAAAATAAGCATAATATACTGGAGATTAAATCTTGAATGGGTATAAGGTTGCACAACAATGTGGTATTCAAGAAATTATAGTAAATTATTTTTATGACTCGTATAATACCCACTGGATGCAAGATTCAGGTAGACTTAAAATGGCTTAATGACATTCCGGTACTGCAGGAACAAGTATATAGTACACCTGTATCTGAGGATGATATTAGTATTAGAAAACTGAAGAAAGATAAGGGTAGTGGTTCTGACAGCTTTATAGCCAAATTTAATTTTGTACTTATGGGACAATTAATACCAGTTATATATCGGATAACACAGTTTTTAACTATTAAGAATTGGGCTCCACCTTATTCTGTGAATTTAGCTGAGCATATCTCAATATTGAATGAGGGCAGGTCAGGATAACTTTCTGAAAATTATAGAACAAGATCTATACTAAATATAGATCATAGGATTATAGCTAGGGCTATAAATGATAGCCTTGATAAAAATGAAATTCAACTATTAATTTCTGCTCAATATGGCTTTTGCCCAGGGAAACAACTGATGATGCAAATAACTATTTGTAAGCTGTCATTTCTTATATTGAACAGAACATGTCTAAGAAAGATAACATAGATATAATTAAATTTGATGCATGTAAAGCCTTTGACTATATAGATAGGAAGTTTATATGGATTGTAGTTGAGCTTTATGGATTTTCCTATGATACATAAACTTTTTAATTAACTATAATTAAAATTTTGTATAGGAATACATCTGTTTATTTTAAAATGAATACTAATGCTATGAGGAATTTTCAAATTACAATAGGTATTAGACAGGGATGCCCTATGTCTAGTTGCATTAGCTATTAATCCTTTGTTGTGTAAGTTATATCAATATTTATTAATAAAGACGAACATAATATTACTGCATATACAGATGATTGATACTAATTTTTAGTTATCATATAGATATTCTTAATATTAAGGAAGTGTTTGAGAAATATAAGAAAATAGTAGGATATTTGAACAATTATTTCAAATATGTGTGTCTTCCATCGTATGATATTCATGTTATTAGACTAATTTACATTATTGTATTCCTATAACAAACAACTTTATATTCTTAGGAATATAATGTTCAAAGAATAACAGCTATATTGTGGGAAAAACATATACTTATTACTGTGAAAGAGTTGAGGATAAAATTAGTTAAGTAGTATTTTTTTTTTCACTGTTAGAGTAAATCTTATTAAAATGGTGATACTTCCTATAATATTGTTCCCCATACAGAATTTACTTTTTCATCCTTATTTGAAGTGGCATAGTGAAATAAAGAGATTTTTTTGAAATTTATGTGTTGACAGGGTTCACTGAGAATACCATGGAAT
This sequence comes from Protopterus annectens, assembly GCF_019279795.1. NCBI lineage: Eukaryota > Metazoa > Chordata > Ceratodontiformes > Protopteridae > Protopterus > Protopterus annectens. The sequence goes on from NC_056744.1 coordinate 1,524,569,678, forward strand.
GTTACTTGTGCACATAAGTTCCTTGGAGGACTGTCTTTTTCAGATCCATATAAGTATATAATTGCAAACCTTTATGAATATACTCACATTACAATATTCAGATAAATGGGTTTATAAGAAGATGCACAGAATGATTTTTAAGCTCATTTTATCTAAATCAATTTCCTAATTCATTTTTAAGGTTATTAATACCTTATAAGGATGTTTTAGCAATGCTGTATATGTATATTGACATTTCTTGGGAAAGACATATGATCAAAGTACTTTGTCCAATGATTAGATATACATTACCTAACTATAAAAATACAACATGGGAACACATTAAAGGAACTAATTTATTTGTGGTAAAATAGTAAATTTATATCAGAACATTAAAACTTTTTTTTTGGATAATCCATCACTCATGGTTAAGAAGAGAGATTTGTTGGGTAAACATAAACACGTTTTTTATTGTATATCATCTTTGAAAACATTTTCTTCTTATCTTGGGAAAAATAAATGGGAAAAATTCTCAGCATCCAATTTAGTGCAAAAAAATGGCAAATTAATGTAAAAAGAGTAAAAAAAGATGCATAGGTCCACACACACTACTTCTATACAGTATAAGATATTGTATGGGATTATTTTTCTACTTATAGACTTTTTAATCAATTTTACAGCTACATCAAATTGTTGACATTATAATTATGAAAAAAGCTGATTTATTTCATTGTTTATAGAAATGTGAGCAGGTAATGACATACCAGGTACAAACAACATCATGCATTATGATTTTGATTAACAAAGAAGTACCCTTGAACATTATGTTGTTGGACATGGTACATGAGCATGATTATAATCATAAATAAAGACTTCAGACTGTATCGGCTACTACAGTAGTAAAGAGGTTGATTTTGAAGAACTGAGCAGTGCATCATCACCATTAATGAATTTAATGAATTTAATGAATGGTGCTCTGTTTATATGTATGTGATTAGCCAGTGGGAGTCTGAAGGAAGAGCTTTTAACTTCTTTTCCTTTTCTCACTTGTACTGTTATGGAGATCTCTCAGAATGTTTGTTTGTATGATGTATTTAAAACATAAAAAGTAATAAACTAAATGATTAAGCAAGGAAAAAAAGTAATTTTGAGGTGTATATTGTATTTTATATGCATGGGCAACATTTTTTCATTGAGGGAATTTGTCTCACAAAACCCTATTTGTCTAACTTGGTCTAATGATATTGTCTAAATACAGTCTTTACTTATATTGTAGACTAAGCTCAACATATTAAGGCTACATATTGTGTACTGTGAGTGAGAAATATTGAAAAGCATAATGTTGACAAGCTTTAGTACCAGCTGTGCAGAAGCCAGTAACTTGTTTTCTGAGATCATAGTGCAGTGGTGATTGGAGTATTTCTGGTGCTAGTGTTGGTGGTGCTGCTGTTGTTACTACCTGTGGGTTTTCCCATTTCCCCTCTGCAGTATGATCTCAGAGTTGGCTTATATAAGCAGCAGGGGTGGTGGGTCTTAACCCCTTACATATTTCTTTGCAGTCAATGTTGTGTGCTTCAGTCTTTCAGGGGTTGATCTTCTGTCCATCAATATTACAAGTGTTCGATGTTATGACTGCATTCCAGCATTGTGATTGCATTCCATATGATAATGTGTCTGAGTTTGATTCCCACAATTGGTTGTGTAGTATCCTTGGCCATTTGTGAAGAGTGTTTGTAGTTCCTTTGATTATAGCACCTACGTGGGGAATGTATCTTTGAACAGCATTTTTTTCTTTGTATATGTACATCTATCTTTGTATATGTACATTTATCTTAGATATCCAATTATATGGGATGTCTAAGATAAATGTTGTAACCCTGGCTAAGAAAAATCACCTCTAAGCAGCTTGCCCCCACCCAAGGAATTGCAATATATAACATCTGCACCTTTTATGTGTTCCATATTTTTCTTTTTTACTATGTTTTGCTAAAGCTAAATCACATCCGAGCAGCTGACCTCTAGAGGAATTGCAGAGTATAATTATTGTACATTTTATGAGCTTTGCACTTTTTGCTCTACTTGAACAACCTTATCTAAACCTGATTATTTTAATGTAAATATAATGCAGTGTAATGACTGCATACTGCGTAAACATTATGATGTACTGAATGTTCTAGATCCTTGTACACAGTCAATCAATCTATTTTTTATGTGTATATAAACTGGGACTGTCTAAGCTATCTATCTTTGTTAAATTCTCTATGTTTTTATGTGGAGCATTTCTCCCCAGGCCTCTGCTGAAAAAGGATAATTTGTCCAGTTGGACTTTCCCATTAAACAAATGTAAAATAAATGAAATAATAAATAAATGACTGTGTGTTGGACTACAGACTTTGGTTAGGTTGTCCAAGTAGCTCAACGAGGCTTTATTTCTGAGAGTGGATAAGATGGTTTCTGTGAGTTGAAGTCTCCTTCTCAGTTGTGTGTGCTAACAGCCTTGATAAATTGAGAAATTATTTTTCTTTCAAGTGGGATGACATGATTGACAGACCTCTATGCTTTGCCAGAGATAGTCTTCATTGGTCACCCATAGGATTTTGGCTACTGGCTAATGCTCTTGCCACCCCATAGTGCCTTTTGTAGACAGTGTCTCAAGGATGAAATTCCCAATGTAAAAACTCCATCTAAAAATAACCTCAAGGTTGTGCGCTAAACACTAGGAGTCTTAACATGAAACTGCACTCACTAAAAGCAGTCCGCATCTTGGAAGACACAGACATCTGTGCAGTCATGGAGGTGTGGTTCAAGGTTGTGAAGAGCACCCCAGCCATAATAGGTTACACCTCCTTCCACATGTTCAGACCACAAACTGAAGATGTGAAAACTAGTGGAAGTGGTGCATCAATATTTAAGTGGTGTATCAATATTCAAAATGCATCTCCAGATTGGTTGAACAATATGATTCCCTGGAGATACTACAGGTGCAATTAACTGTTGGTAGGACATCTATTCAAGTCATTGCCAGCTACAGAACCCCCTCCATGAATCAGGACACCTGCTCTGCCTAATTGGATCTACTCGAGTCTATCAAGATACATCCAAACACCATGGTTTTGGGTATCTTTAACTACCCAGCCATTGACTGGGTAAATTATTAGTGTGCAAACTCCCTTGCCCAGAGGTTCCTCGACTTCATTAATTCCAGTGCCCTGGACCAGGTGCTTGACACCTCCACAAGGGGTGGAAACATCCTATATTTGGTGCTTACCAATATGGGGGAGCACTGTAGCACCCCCACTGTGAGGTCTTCCTTGGTGAGATCTGACTACAAATCAGTTTCATTCAAAGTAACTATCACACCTGACCTTACCTTGCAGCAACTAAACCAAAACACTTCTCCAAAGCAGATTATAACCTGTTAAGGGATGGTATAAATATATTCACTGCATTTCCCCCCACAGATGGAACTGGCAACTATGCCAAGTTTTACACCAGTGCTTTGTACAAACACCTGTATAACTGCATTGACTTGGCTGTACCTGATAGGACCAAAACAAGCTCCTTAAGGAAGAGCAACCTTGCCTGGTAGACAACTGCCATTAACAGGCTTTAAAATAAGAGGAAGAAATTGCTGTCTTAAGTGTAAGAGAGAGCAAGTCTTACGTTGGAAACACTCCCTCCTTAGCTTAAACAAGCAAATATGACTTCTTGTGAAGTCCTGCAAAGCAAAAATACAAAGAAACAAGAAGAGCACGTAGGTAAACCAGGCAGGGTACAAAATGCAAAACAGTAGTAAAAAAATCCATAGCCTGTAAATGTTGAGGTAAAAATGCAGTGTTTATTCCAAACAGGAAAAAAATCCCAAAGCTTTTGGGATCAACCCTTCATCAGTGTGTAAAAAAAAAATCAAATGCCTTCATTTAAATAATAAATTCAAACCATAAAAATAATCACATGACACAGATGTATTAATCACTTCAGTTTAGACACATATACAAGTAACATGTTATTGAAAGTCAGTATAGTCATAAAATACATAAAACATTTAACTAAGACCCATCCACACAAGATGTTATTTCAAAGTTAACCGTCTTCTTTTTAAAATAGGTTTGATGCTTACTGCTGCATTTAAACCTGGAAATCAATCAGCTTGTAAAAGTGTGATCCATAAGTATTCATATATTTCTAACTCATTATTAAGATCCCCCACTTTTTTTCCTCTGTCTGATGTCAGGCAGTCTAAAGTAAAATGTTATGTGTAGTTTCTTACTCCTCCATCATATGCTTGCCCAAAGCATTAGTTACTACCTCTCTCCGTATTTCAGATTTGTGTTCAATAATTCTGTCCTTCAACCTTCTTGTGCATTTCCCTATGTAGAATGCTTAACAGACCTTACAGCATACCAAATACACAATGGCAGGAGTATTGCAAGTTGCAAAACACCTGAAAGTATATTTCTTTTTAGTGTTGGGATGTATAAATTCACAACTTGTATTTATATCATCACAGCATATACAATTATAACAAGGAACCATACCGTTTTTTACTTTTCAACTTTTTATTATTTTTAAAGTCCTTATAGCATAATCTTTGTTTCAAATTCGGACAGGTATGATATCAGAACATGGGGTCCTCTCCAACTATTCTGATTATCTCAGGCTTGTTTTTAAGAATACCCCAATAGTTTCTAATAATATTCTTACACTCTGATCTATGATTATATGTTGTGACATAGTGTATATTATTATTTTTAATAGAATTATGACCAGAATCAACATAGCTAGTATTACTAGAAAAGTGGGGTCTCACTTTGCCTGTTCTTCCCATAATAACTTACTTTATCTGCTGTATGTCTGAATATGAGTTAGTATAAACCACAGTGTTCAAAAACTTGTGGTCATTCTATCCAGTTCCAGTTTAAAGTTGGCCTCATCTGTGTTTGGTTCACTGGCTCTTAATATTTGTCCTTTGACTACACCATTAAAAGTATGTGTGGCATGCATACTGTTTCTGTGGACATATCATTTGGAGTGTATCTCTTTTCTATGTATCGAAGTATTAATACCTGCACTACATGCAGTTAGACTAACATCCAGATAATTGATATTATCCACAGAAAACTGAGCTGGAAATTACAAAATGTTAGTGGTTCTATTTAAATATTCTATATACACTTCAAGTTCAGCATCATTACCAGCCCACAGAAAAAAAATATGTCATCCACAAAGTGTTTAAAAATAACATTTAGTCATAAAAGGATGCAGTTCATTATAAACAAATTGCTCTTCCCAGAATGAAACAACAATATTGACATATGTATTTGCCATTGGGGTGCCCATAGCTACCACATTTTTCTGTACATATGTGCATTCATTAAACATAAACACATTATTAGTCAACACCACTTCTGTCAATTTATAAATTGTTTCCACTTCTCTAGCAACATGTAGTGCTTCTAACCCATATTGCAGAGGTATCACAATAAATAATGATTTAATGTCAAGGGTTACAAACAAAAATTCAACATTCTGCTGCTCATTAAACCAGCAGTATAATTGTTGTACAAAATCTTTTGTATCTTTAGTAAAAACTTTTAACTTTATAAAAGTATTTGCTTAAAGTAACCTGTAAATAGTGAGAAAAAGGTTCGGTGACCCAGCAAGAACCAGATACAAAAGGACACATAGGTGGATCTAACACAGCTGGTAAAACCTGGAACCTACTACCCGAGGATCTTACTTCACTTCCTTCCTTGCCACTCTTCAAACAAAAACTCAAAGGTCGCCTTAAATCACACTGGTTATGCCCTTGCAGTAACCCTGACTAATTCTTTCTCATTTATTTTTGTATCATCTCGTAAATTCTATTTTATTTACTAGTTATATGCTGCCTACTAACAATTAAAGCAGGAACTGGTACCCATAGACATAGGTTCATAGGTTCATACTAGGCTATCTGCCCTAGGGCATTTATAAGCCTAGCCAGAGTGTGTTTGGCTTTCGCCACCCATTTTAAATTAATTTTGCTATGCCCTTTTTCGTGGTTAGTATACTGTGCCTCTGTCTAACAGTGACACAGAAGTGATACCCAGGGTAAACCTACAATCTCCCATCCACTCATCAAGATTCCTCTTGAAGAGAGTCAATGAAGGACTCTCCCTAACCTGGACTGGGATTTTATTCCAGAGTGAAGGGCGCCTCTGGGTTATGAATCTATCCCTCCAGCATGTCCTATTTATTTCAGTGCTGAGGTTCAAGTCTCTTGAGCGCGTAGCTCAATGGGATTTGGATTTTCTGAGGTGCAGCATGTCCATTAATTCCGGGTTGGACATGGCTTTATACGTCAGGCTCAGATCGCCTCTGAGCAGGTGGTATGCCACTGAGTAGAGCTGGAGTTTCTTTAACCGGGCAGCATATGGCATCTGTTTGAGCCCTTTGATCCTCTTGGTGAGGTACTTTTGGGGTCTTTCCAGTTGCTGCAGGTGTCTGGTAAGGTACATCCCAAAAGGGGCATTGTACTCAATTATGGGCCTGATGAGGGATGAGTAAAGAGGCACAATGACCTCCCCTGATCTAGATGTGAATCCCTTCATGATTAGGTGGGCTATATAAAATGTTATTCTAACCACTTTGGCCACGTGGTTTTCAAATGAGAGATTGCTATCAACTTGGTTCCCCAGATCCCTAATTACTTCTTCTGTACTTAATGGTTTACCACCTATGTGGTAATCTGTAGGCACTTTGTTTTTGCCAAAGGGGATGACTTTACACTTTTGGCGTTTAGCTTGAGGCCATGGCTCTGGCACCAGTTGTCTGCTTCTATGAGGCCCTTTTGTAGGATGCTTGTGTCGGCTAGAGAGTCGATTATGGTGCCCAGTTTGCAGTCATCTGCGAACTTGGTCAGTCGCAGTCCTTCCGTGTTGGCCTGTACCTCCGAGAAATATATACCGAACAAGAGAGGTCCCAGGACTGAGCCTTGTGGGGTGCCACTTGTAACTGGTTTGGAGTCTGACATGGCTCCAGCAATTCTAACCATGTGGGTTCTGTCCTTGAGCCAGTTTGCAACCCATCTAGTGACATAGGGGTTTATATTTAAGCTGGTGAGCTTATCTATAATGCCCAAGTGGGGTATTGTATCGAAGGCTTTTGCGAGGTCCAGGTAGGCTGTGTGGACCACCTTCCCCTCGTCAATGGCCTTGGTGACTGTTTCAAAGAAATCAACCAGGTTTAAGAGGCAGGATCTGCCCTTAACAAAGCCAAACTGGGTAGGATCCAGTGTCTGTAGGTCCACAATATTGTCTGTAGGTCCACAATATCTTTATTTATGAGGTCCATGATGATACTTTCCATAGCTTTGTAGACCAAGCTAGTCAGGCTTATGGGGCAATAGTTTCCAGGATCCGTTGAGGCACCACCTTTGTGGAGAGGGACCACTGTTGCTGTACATATCCTATAGTAAGGCTGAGATTGAACAGTAGTTTTATGTTTGGGTTTAGCTCTTCTTGGAGTTCATGTAGGATGCAGCCCGGGACATCATCTGGTCCCATTGATGCTGTGTTTTCTGCTTTGGAGAGGGCAGCTCTTACCTGAGCATCTGAGATGTCAGGGGGGCAGCACTCTGCGGGAATAGATATTTTCCCTTTTGGTGGGGAAGGGGGAGAAGTTTGCACTGAACCTGTCAGCTAGGATGTTGGCAATGTCTGTGGGTTTGGTGTATTTTTTGTCATTTTGGACTACTTCTGAGCATATCTGGGAATTTTCACCCAGGTTCCTAACATAACTAAAGAAAGCCTTGTGATTATCCTTAGTGTCCTGTGCAATTTTTCTCTCGAAGCTGGCCGATTTTATGAGTGCCCATAGTTTTTTGCTAATACTGATCAGAGATGCCTTCCCTTTTTGGGATTTTGCTCTATCATGTAGTAGCTTCCTCCTTCTATTGTATAGTTTGTTTATGGCTGGGGTCCACCAGACAGAACGTCTGCCTTTGGAGGATTGGGTCTTGGTTTTATTTGGAATTGGATGATCCATGCATTCCTGAAGGTGTTCATAGAATGCGTTTATAAAGGATTCTGTGGTCTGGGCTGTATTTTCCACAGGCCCAGGGGCTTTGAAGGATTCCACTTCAGTTTTGAGGAGTGTGAAATTTGCTTTAGAGAAGTTTTTCACTGTGGTTTTCTGGGCAGGGGGTGGGGTCAGGATGTGAATATCTAGTGAGATTAGTTTATGGTCTGATCTTTCCAGTGAGGGATACACTTCTGGTATGGAGCATAGAGCCCCCATGTTGGTGATGATCAGGTCCAGTATGTTTTCCCCTGTTGTGGGAGTGGTAACAAGTTGTTCCATAGCATTTGAGTTTATAAATTCTAGGAACCTTTGGGCTAGGGTGTTGGAGCTAGAGTAATGCTCCCAGTCTATGTTTGGGTAGTTAAAGTCACCCAATATAATGGTGTTTGGAGAGACCTTCATATTTTCCATTATTCTCAGGAAGGCCAAGTGGGGTTCCTGGGTTTGGGAGGGTGGTCTGTAGCAGGCTATAAACTGGAAGGCAGTTTTACCCATTGTTAGTTGCACATGGATAGTCTCTGATGCTTCGTGCTGTGCCACCAACCTGGAGATGTGGGTATCTTTGACGAATATTGATACTCCCCCTCCTTTTGTGGTTCAGTCCAAGTTTTGGGGCCAAAAAGCATGGTATGAGGTATAACCTGGTAGTGCTGCGGTGCTCTCGGGAGCCTTGAACCAGGTTTCTGTTACTGCACAGATATCAATGTTCTCTATGCTAAGGAGAGTTTCAAGTGCATGCATCTTGAGGTTTAGACTTCTGGTGTTGAGTAGCATTACTCTTAGTTTCTTATCCCTTGTGATACCTATGGAGGTGGGTTTGTCTTTTGAGCCTTGCCTAAAAAAGGCACTATGGGAGTGGCGCCCAGGGGTGACAGGTGCAAGCCGTCCTTAGCGAAGCATCGTGGCTTGTCGAGCATGTCATCCCAGGCTGACAGGCATTGGATCCCCTTTGAATGACACCAATACTTAAGCCAATTGTTGAAATTGATCATCTTGTCTTCATATTGTGGCATCATTCTTGGTGAGGGTAAGATGCTACTCAAGGTCAGGGTCATACCGGCCTGGGCTATATGCTCAGAGTGCTCCTCAATGTCTCTTTTGATGTAGTCCAGGGAGATACGTCTCAGGTCATTCACACCAGCATGGACAATGACTGAGTCATATTTCTACTTGCCTTGGAGTGACCTGAGTGTGTGTGTTATGTGGTGGATCCTAGCACCTTACAGGCAGCTCACTGTGACCTTCTCCTTGTTCAGCCTGGTGAGCAGGACATCAGTGTGTCTGATGATAGAGTCACCTATTACAAGTGTATCAGGTGTGTTGTTTAGCCTTAAGGGCTGTGACTGTTCGGCACACTGGCTTTCTGAGCTATGTGTTGCATGTGTTTTGTTTTGGGGTAGCGGTTGCTTGGGTGTCTGCTTTGGAGGTCTCTGCTGCTTAGGCAGATTTTTATTTAGAGCCTCCAAGTATGTTTTTTAGTGTTTATGTGTTTGGTTTGCTGTCGTGGTAGGTCTATGTGAGACTGGAATTGTAGTGAGTGTGGTTTCCTTCTCCTCCTGACTTGTTACGCCAGTACTGAGTTGAGAGAGCTTAGCCTCCAGTTTGGCTATATGGTTGCATCTCTCACATGTGTTGGAATTTTTTGGGAGGAGGAGAGGGTTGTCTGTGTACATGAGGCAATTGTAACATTGCCTCAAGATTCCCAGATTCACCAGCTGGACTGGAGAGGAGATTGACAACTGACCTTTGGACATGCTAGAATAGTATTGGGAGTTCCTTTATGATTGAAAAAAAGGGCCAATGGGGAACAAGGTACTCAAGGGGAGTTTGTGAGGGTGTAGTGCTTTTAATTTTTTAGTGCTGACTTATATAATTGCTTTACTGAGCAAGTGCCAGGCTTTAGAGTAGGAATAGGGTGTTTATTATGAGAACTAGATCAGTTCTAAGGGAAAAAGTGAAGAGCAGACTTTGTGGAGCCCTGAATGGTTTAAACCCAATTAAGCGGTGCTGCCCGATGCTGCGCTATGTGCAAAAACACAGGCTAGCACATTTGAGTGTGTAGCCTCAACAGGTAAATGCAACAAACAGGACAAACTTTAAAAGTGCAGGTGCAAAAACAACTTTAAACAGTTTAAAACAGTTCAAGAAGCAGAAATACTTGCAGTTTAGCTAGATCGGATAGTCGCCCAGGTAGTAGCAGGAAAAAAAAACACTTTTATCAGGTTAGCAGTCACTCTTTTAGCCTGTCTGCTGCTAGCACCACTCTGCAGGACCACGAGGAGCTTGGCTGAGTATTAACAAGCACAAAAACCACGCCAAAGTGGGTTTTATACAGGGGGACTTGAAACAGCTAGAAATTGGCCGAAAACGGCCAATAGACTACCAGATTCTTGTGCTGGGAACACTCCTCCAGGGATAGATAGGCTGCTCTAAGCTCCCCACTGCCACTGGTGAACAAAGACGCCTCCCTTTTTCCAAGAAAGGAAATGGGCAGCACAGGAACTTTCCAAAAGTCCAGAATACAGCAAAGCCTGTATTTGGACTACTCTAGATCAGGAAAGAAGGGAAACAAGGATCATTTTTTTTTTTTTTTGTTTTGATGACTTTAATTTCCTCTTGGTGCAACAAGTATGATTTATGTACCTTCTTTGCATATCATTCTGCATATTTTACTAGATATATCTTTATCTCAACTTTATGTATTTGATCCTTTGTTATGTATAGCCTTGTTAGTATAATCTTGATTGTATATGTTACTGTCACTGTATTTTTGTTATTACTGCTTTATTTTATCCACTGGAGCTTTTCTCCCCGGGCCTCTACTGAAAATGGACATATATCCAGCTAGACTAGCCTGGTCAACAAATGTAAAATAAAATAAAAATAAATAAAACTTTTATGAATTTTTAGGAGATCATACAAAACAGGTGTCATAGGGCATCTAACTGTAAAATAATTAAACAATTCGGTGTTGATGTTATTATTAAGTTGCAGCTCAAAAATACACATATTAACTTTGCTTATACATTTAAATACTTCTGCTGGAGGAACTTCAACAAAACTATCAAAGTCACTCAAAAATTCAAGCATAAGCATATTATACATATATCTATCAAAAATAACAATTGCACCACCTTTGTCAGCCTGTTTGATAATAATATCGTTGTTTTGTAATTTCTCAAGAGCTTGAAACTCAGACAAGGAAAGGTTATATTTCTTTTTTTTTCAGACCTCATATAGTAGTTGCATATGTCCCTTTCACACGTCCCCATAAATGCATTTAAAATGGGACAATTCACTGGTATAAACATACTAGGTTTTTCACATACCCGTGTAGCTGTATCAGGTGCATCCTTAAATATAAATTTCAGACTCACATTCCTTATAAACAATCTAAGGTCATTCAGCACTGTTACAACATTGTCCACATTAGATGGAATGAAACCTATACCTTTATTCAAAAGCTTTAACTCAGCTTCAGTTAATTAAAAGGAAGATAGATTAACAACAGGAAACTTATTCATGCAAAGCAAACAATGAATCCAAATTAGCTTCCTCAGCTAAGGAAAACCATAAGACATTCTTTAGTTACATCGGTAACCTAAAAGGAAAGGCCCAGATTTGTGCCAAACTGGTAGTTAATGATACCACATATACTGACCCTGTGGACAAAGCTTACCTGTTGGCCCAGAGGTTCTGTGTAAACTTCACTCCCCTGTACCTGTCAAATGTACCCCATGACATCCCTACCACCTGTCCTCTACTTTGTATCTCTAAAGAACAAATTGTAAATGCCCTCTCTAAGGCCAAAAACACATCTATGGGACCTGATAACATTCTAGGCTGTGTCCTACATGGGCTCCAACAAGAATTAGCAACACCACTGGGAACTCTTTTCAATCATAGTCTAAGCACCAGCTTCATCCCAGCTGGATGGGAAATGGACACACTTGTTCCCTTACACAAAGGTGATTCTTCCACTGACCCCAGGACCTATAGACCTATTAGCCTAACTAGCCTTGTCTGCAAGACCATGGAGTGAATCATCATGGACCTTATCAACAAAGATATATGTAATCTCCAAACACATGACCCTACTCAGTTTGGATTTGTCAAAGGAAGAGCATGTCTGTTCAACCTGGTGGATTTCTTTGAGACAGTCACCAAGACCCTGGGGGGAAAATCTGTGCCTACAGCCTACCTAGACTTAGCCAAGGCCTTTTACACTATCCCCCCCACTATGACATCATTGAGAAACTCACCCAGCTAGGTATCAACCCTTATATCATTAGGTGGGTCACTAACTGGCTCACTGACAGAACACATATAGTCAAAACAGGGGAATCCACCTCCAACAGCAGACCTATAACCAGTGATGTTACACAGAGATCAGTCCTGGGACCTCAACTGTTTGGAATCTATTTCTTTGAAGTACAAGCAAAAACTAAAAGTCTGTGTCTGACAAAGTTTGCTGATGACTGCAAATTGGGAGTGGTCATAGAATCTCCAAATGATGTCAACATCCTACAAGAGGGTCTTACACAAATGATTGATGCCAAAGATGTGGCCTTAAACTCAATGCAAAAAATGTATTATCATCCCTTTTGGTAACAGCGATGTTCCTGTTAACTACCACATTAATAAGAACACCCTAAGTGGTGAGAGACCTGGGCACACAGATTGACAGCAACCTTACCTTTGATCATAATGTCTCCACAGTGGTAAAAAGTGGCATTTTATATTGCTCATCTCCTAGGTAAGGGTATTACCTCCAGAAAAAAAAAAGAAGTTATAACCTCCCTGTACTCTTCCCTCATAAGACCAATAACTGAGCACAACTCCTGCTTTGGTATGTACCTTTCCAAGTGCCTGCAGCAACTGGAGAGACCACAGAGGTGCCTCACAAGAAAAATTCAAGGTCTTCAGCATCTGCCATATGTGGATCATCTGAAATCAGTGTCACTTTCTTCTGTTTCATACAGACTATTCAGAGGTGATCTCTGCCTTGTGTATAAGGCAATCTATGACCTTGGTTTATTGGAAATACTGCATATCCACAAGTCAAATGGTACACGGGTTACTCACTCTAAATACCTTAACCTGGTATGTGATATTACTAGAATCTGCTGGAGGGACAGATTTGTCTCCCAGAGGTTACCGCACCTTTGGAACAGACTCCCATTTCATGTCAAACAAAGCAGGTCTTTGGCCCTCTTCATACTCAGTCTGGATGATCAGATGGGTAACTGTAAATTCACTCTGGTGGTTCCACCCATGTGCTTCTTGGACAGGGGCAGTAGGTGCTGATCATGGAAATAAGGGTACAACTTGGCTATGCTTGTAAGGGCCCTAGGGCCATTAGCCTGGTAACTGGCTATGGTTCAGTGATCCTATGATCCTAAGCATAGTACCTGTAATATTGTCATTGTAAAAATATGTATACAGTTTTGCTTTTCATTTTATTTATTTCTTCTCTCCCACACTATTTTTCAGTATCCTTTGTATTACATATGTTTATCCACTTTATTGTTTTTCCTTTCTCTCCATTTATTTTACTACTATATGCAGCAGAATCTAGACCTAGATCCATCCCTCAGACAAAACCAGTCACCCCTGCCCACAAGTGGCAAAAGCAGCAGCATCAACGCCATCAGCACCCAACATGCCTACAAAATCTAGGTCCTGGCATGCGACATGCCTCCCACCATATCTCTACCTTTCAGTACAGATTGCCTTGCACTGGATGCTGGTACTGTTATACCCATCGATAACAGTGTCAGTGGAGCTGACAACAATGTCACCCATTGGCAGCTGGCAGACATAGTGGGGAAGATCTTCTTCAGGAGGCTAGATTCCCATAGTCTCCACATGGAGAACGTCATGTATTGTCTCATTGAGTCATATCTCTGAGCAGCACTTGTTCCACCATCTGAGACCTGGCCTAGTGGTGAGGGAGCTTCCACTGGATTCCTTCTGCCAGGGGCAGCAGCTACAAAACCCCATCCTTTCCCCCATCCTTGTCTTCCCCAACCATTTGTCAGTTTCCACCCCATTTGTTGTTCATTCATCCCCTCACCATTGTCTTCCTCTGTTTGTCTGAGCTCTCTTCACCATTGTTTTCCGTCCCTCATTGTGCTCGAATACCACTATATTTGTGTGCTCCTACTACCTACCTAACCATTTTACCATCCTCTTACTTCCATTCCTTCCCAAAATTACCTTCTCTTCGTATATGAAAAATGAGCACCTGACCCACAAAAAATATTTTACCCACCATCCTCACCTCCATCTTGCTTATCCCTTAGGTTTTCACCATATGTTCTGTCCTCTTATTGTTTCCCTTTTCATCTCTTTTCCTGTACTCCCATTTCCACATTTTATGGTGGCCAAAAATATATGAACACACCTGAAACATCGTCCTTTAATGCTTCCATATCACTTCTCCTTCTCACAGGTACTGTGAGCATGGGATCACACCAAACATCATCAAAGCATGTGCACAACAGATGAGTACTACTCTTACTCATGTTATTCTGCAGTCGCACCTGAATTCTATGTGCTGTTCCATTAGACCCTGCTTCAGCTGTAAGCTTACCTCCTCACACTGATTTCCACCACTATTCAGTCTTACTCTGCGTCAGGCTTATCACACATATACAGTAAATAGAGGAGGGCTGGCCGCAACTGCACATGCACTATTTCTGAATCCCAGGTTTAGTCTTGGAGCAGATAGAGGTCTATAGTACAGAGGTCTAAACTGTTATGTAAGGATGCGGTAGGTAATCTGTGCAAGTGAAAGATTTTATTACTTTTTGTTAAGGAGGAACACTTGTGCTTAGCTTTACATGATAATAAAAATGTTTCTAGTCATGTATAATAAAAATTAACACCAGATGGGTGTGGATAAATGCAGTTTAACTGCAACTGACATTTTTAGTCACCTTGGTTTCCTCTTGCAAATATGCTGTTTTAGTTATGGTAAACTCTGTCCTGTCACACGAATTTGGTGGTAACGTCTTCATTAGTTCACGCACAAACTTGTATAGCAGCATAATCATTATGGCACCACATGGATGTCATAGTTGGCATTATTAGTGGCCAAATGGATTTATAAGGCTTGACTACTGGTTTCCACAGAGTAGTTTTCAGTAGAGTAACCACAATTTCTCCATGTTCTCTTTCATGAGGCAGGACTCATCATTGCCTGTTGTATAGTGTGCAGTAAGTTATAGTAACATAAAAAAATGTTTATATATTGTTTCAAGCATGTAGTTCCCAAAACTGCTTGGGGCCTCTATAATCACCAGTGTGCTGCTTAGCTCTCTGTATAATGTATATAATATCACATTCATTTGTTTATCAAGCACCACCAAAATTGTATTTTCTAGTTTTAGTTTCTTTAATTGTCCTTTCTCTTTATGTATTACCCCCTATCAAGCATCACCCATCTTGTAAGCACTGTTCCCTTTCCTGTTTCCATTTTGTCATGTTATGTGGTTTTTGGCCAAAAGGAAAATACTGATTTTCCTGTTTTTCCACCCTTTTTCCATAACTGTTATGAATCCGGTAACCCAGTTTTCCAGTCTCAAATTGCATAGTTCTCCAATTTAGTTCTTATATGAGTGCCTTCTATACAAAGTTGCCATGTTCTTCACACCTACATATTAGTGTATACTAGGTGTTTCAGTTTCCTCTGACAATGACATGTCACAGAGGAACTGGTGCTCATAGCTTGCATGTAGGTGTCAATGCAATGTATGAATGACCCACGTGCATTCATCGTATGATAGACCGCCATCTCATGAATGATGAATTTCTCTACCTTAAACTTGCGGAGTGCCAGGAAAGTTAAATCTCCTTTACAATTCAGAACTGGATAAAAAGGTTATTAGAGAATGAATGAATGAATGAATGAATGAATGAATGAATGAATGACTGAATGAATGAATGAATGAATGAAAGAATCAATGAATGAAGCATCCAGTCAGACAATAATTGGAATATTCACAAGAAGAGACTCTGTGTCACATAAAATTATTCTGTACTCAGCAACATAAGTTCTACAGAATTATTCTCAGCATCCCAGTTATTCCACAGTATGTAAAAACATAGCATTAAGATATCTGACTAGATGCTGTTTACTTCACTTACTCAGACCTCTACCTATTTTTCTGCATGTATGTCTGTATTTTAGAGTACTCAGTCCCTATTTGACATTTATGATACCATTGTGCAAACACTATTCACCCACTTGTTAATTTATTATGCTGCCATGCTTTCTGTGCAGGTGTGTAATT
Source organism: Protopterus annectens (assembly GCF_019279795.1). Classification (NCBI taxonomy): domain Eukaryota; kingdom Metazoa; phylum Chordata; order Ceratodontiformes; family Protopteridae; genus Protopterus; species Protopterus annectens. Next base: position 1,524,586,018 of record NC_056744.1, read on the forward strand.
TTGTATTTCATAAGTGAACCACCTTTCAGATTGTTACATTGTCTATCTCAGCCTTTTTATTTGTATCAAATGCTTCTCCTATGCCTTATGTTCAATTGAATGACTATAATACAGTGAATGTTTCAGTGACCATATATGTAAAAAAGGGGTTGAAACCTAAATAAGAACACAAGAATAAGCATTTTCCCAGAGCTCCTTGTAGGAGCTCTTGGCTCACAACACACCCACTAACTGAAATATACTAACTCAAGGGTCAAACAGTGGTGGAAGTAAGTTTAAATAGTACAAAGTACAAGTAGCCTTTTCTAAACAGCAATTGCACTAGGTCAAATCCAAAACCAACAAACTGAAAACAAAGCTGCAAACAAAAAGCAGTAACATCACACAAAGTAAAAGTCAGTTAAACCAATCAAACCAATACTATATAACCACATTAAAAATACATTAGATGAAAAGCCAGCATAAAACTAGAACAGCAAACCCCCCCCAACAAAAAAAACTAACAATACTAACAGAAACAAAAAGCCAATGAAAAATAGAAATAACACCATTCAACTAAACATTACCTAACAGTCATTATCGATATATACAAATCCAAACATCAAAACGTGTGAAACAAAATGTCAGTAAACAAAATTCAATGATAAATTACAGTCAAATAAAAAAAGGGACAACAAAATGTAATGCAGGAACACCTGCATGACAAAGTGTAAGGAAACCTATAGAAACATCTGTGTAAGTTGCAGCCCTCCATTCATCTTCCATTAAATGCTATACACTGTCCCTTTAGCCTATAGTTGAAAGGCTTTCATCTGTCTCTAATGAAAATACTTTTAGTTATCCCAAACTTCAGAAGATGGCCTACGTTTATGGGTTGCTTTACTAGTCCTAATGGTGTATTTCAATTCCCTGGTAATGCCTTTTCTATGTTATCTATGTTATGAGGAGTTTGGGATCTGCTGTATAATTTGAAGAGTTTTTTTTTTCTCTTATGTAAATTTTATTTATGTTTGCGAACTACAATGGCATCTTGTTTTTGAGTTTCTATTAGTGCTCTGCATTTGTCTAAGTGGGCACAGAATTCATTTTTTGAAGCTGACGATTGTGTCAGCATCTGAGCTGGTGCTGTCATAATTGAATTTTGAGCCTTTGTCACATAAATGTATGGGGTTCTCCAGTATAAAGTCCTTAAATACAGAAATGTTGGGCTTTGGAGTTGAAGTTAAATATCACAAGTTTATGGTCTAACTTAAATGGGAAATAGGAGACTAGTGGAATAGTGCATACAGAGTCTGTATTCATGAGGAACAGATCTAAAATATAATGTCCTCTGATCTGTTGGTTAACTATTTGGTCCAGGGAATTTTTGTTAAAATAAGTCCCAAAATGTCTGCGAATACCTCACATTGGAGGTATAGGTGCTCCAGTTAACTCCAAGGTAGATAAAGGCCTCTGAAATAATGGAATTGTTATTAACAGGGAATTCTCTGAATACTTTCAGGAATCATGAATGATCATCTGAGGACATGGAGTGTGTCCTGTAGAAGCTATAAGTTGGTAGTTTGTCTTACTTAAGGTGATCTAGAATTCTATGAGTTCTGTTTGTGGATTTTTTTGAATCTGCCTGCACAATATTATCTTTGAAAAATAAAGACACAATACTACAGTTACCATCAGGTCTGAAGGCATGGTATTCATAAAAAAACAAGTTTGAAGGATGTTCTGTTTTAACATTTAATCTAAATCTCACTAATTACACAAACATGGTTACATTTCAGATGCAGAAGAGCCTTGAGATCATGGTTTTTGTTGTTGAAATTTCTGACACTGAGAAGAGCCAATTCAATGTGGCTCAAATTGGGGTTTGACACATTTCCTGCAATAAAGTGTTCATTAACTGGACTCTGCCTAGAGTGGCCTGGAAATGAAAGTTGCAGTCTGTCCCTTGTGATGCAAGTTTGACTACCAAACAATTATCTTGTCACATGCAGACATATACTGGCCCCCCTAGAATGACACCAACTATTCAGCCAGTTGTTGAAGCCAGTTATTTTTTCTTTGTATTGAGGAATCATTCTTGGTGAATGAAGGATTTCAGTCTAGGTCAGAGTCTTACTTGCATTTGTCATCTGCATATCCCCTCAGGGTTTTGCATCCCAGATGATTCATCTCCACATAGACAACCATCATGTTTCATCATATTTTCCTTTGGAAAGGGTCTTCAGGGTTCATGTACTTTTAGAGATACTGGGACCTGAAAGGCAAGTGACTGTAACCTTATCCTTGTCCAACCTAGTGAGTATAAGATCTGGATGCTTACCAATTGAATCACTAGTCATTTTTGTTAGTAGAGTGTTTAGGAGTACATGATTCAGAGCAATCTGATTCATGGATACTTAATGCTGTAGGTGTGTATGGAAGAGATGAGTTGGAGAATTTCTGCCGAGAACTACTTTTACTGGTTCTAAGAGGCTTTGGTAGATACTTTTCATGGTCTCAGAATATAAGATTTTAGTGTAATTTTCTTGAGAATGTGGCAGTGGAGATGGAAAGGGGAGGGTGTGAGTTTATGAATGTCTATTAACTGGACTCTGCCTAGAAAAGGCTGTTTGAGGCTGCAAAGGCTTAAGCCAGTATGTCAAAGTCTTTGAATGAAAGTTGCAGTCTGTTCCTTGGGATGCAAGTCTGACTATCAATTATACATGGACCCTAAAGACCTAATTTTATTATTAACCATATGTGATTAACTTAGGGGCTGCTAGCCTAGCTCGATAGAATTTTGTAAATAATTTTATGTCACTGTAAATATTAATATGATCCACAGGCTTGTGTTACAAATGTAAGGAAACTGTGTTATGTGTAGAGCTTCAAGATTGTGACAACAGTGCACCCTGCTGGAAGAAAGCAGAAATGTGTGTAAACTGTATGCCTATGTAATGTATGGTTTCATGGTGGAAAACTGAGACATACAGAGTTAACTTGCAAACTCTAAGAAAATAAGCTGATAAGTAAAAGAATTTTATGACTGTATGTGATCTCAAGCTAAGAGACAGGATGTCTGGGCTAGGAGCTTCTTTCTCCTGTCTTAAGACAGAGATAATTACTAGGTTTCACATGTAAAGTGTCTTTTGTTGCTGTAACTTCCTGGCAGCTGCAGATCACAAAGAAATGTTAAAGTTTAAGGTCTGTGAGCCTGGGAAACTTAAACAGAAGTGACAATAATGATGTCATCTGAAATGACTCAGCAGTAATGTGTATTATCAATTTAAAAAATATCTCAGAGAGAAAAAGGTGCATTTTGTATTTGTCTTCAGACCTGTTAACACCTCATCAGCACTTTGTCTTGCTCTGTAAGTTATTTAGAACAGTGATTTCTCTTACAGATAGATAGAAATACAATATGATTAGTCTAGTTGTTTTCTATATTTATGTCAGACTGCCCTACTATGTTGTTTTAAAGTATTTCCTGTGATTTCTGAACTCTCTATTGTCACTGTGTTGAATTAATGAGTATTGTCTTGTTCTTTTGTTATTTATTATTAAATATTTTTAAACCTTTTAACTTTGGTTGTTTTGTGTAGAGATAATTTAAGCTCTTAGCTTACTTGCATGCATTTGGGGATATTGTACAAGCTACACTAATAGCCTTGCTGTTTGTTATACATACCATTTGGATAATAATAACATTGCACAGTAGAATTGTACACCCTTTAGTAAGGACCTTTTATAGTAGCTGATAACAGTAGTTGGTGGAGGTGATTACTACCTTATACCTGGGCAGAAGGGGGCATAGCTAGTGAACCTGTGCCAGCCTTCCCCAGGACTGTCTGTGTATTTGTATATAAATCAAATCTTAAAGTGTGTGTGTGTCAGCTACTTGGGCAGGGACATGAAGCACTGGTTGGACAGAGAGGGTACTGGAGGTATTGGCTTGACTACTCAGCTGAGATCTGAACCCTATAGCTGTGCCAGTGGGGAGTCCTACTGGGGATCTGGAGGCAAAGGGAGAAACCAGCCTCAGACTGACTGTGATCTCTGTGTGCTGTTAAGGGAAATTGTACTTCACTGTTTGTGTACTTGTTATCCTCCCAATGTGGATGCCCCTCACTGGTGCTAGTGGTGAGGATTGAGGCTCCTTGATTACTGGCCCAGTGCATGGATGTCACACCATATACCTCATATTAAGCTGTAGCAGTCTTTGGATGTATTGCATTGTTCAGAAACTACAGTAACTACATAATAGCAGAACACATAGGGAGCACAAAGAAGAACATAGACTAAAGAGGAAGTAATATCCAACCTCCATGATCTTTGGCCTCTGCTTTTGTCTTCAGTTTACAGTATACATCTCTGGGTGAAAGCTTCATTTTGCAGTGATATTGTTGCTAGGAGAGAGCACCTTTGGTAGAAAAAGAAAGAGTCTCTTTTTATTCTAGAAACTGCTTCTCATTTCTGTTTTTGGATTACTTCATCTAAACTGAAACAGCCTCATTAATACATAATGTTAGATGAAATCATCTCTTAAAACCTGTATGGTCAAAACCTTAACTTGTTTCTGTTTTTATACTAAACTAAACCGACTCAGTAATGCAGGTAGTCTTAAAGGTACACTATTTAATTAGTCTTCTTCTTCTGGCTTTTCCCAGTTAGGGGTCGCCACAACGGATCATCTGTCTGCTCATGACTGGCAGTGGAGTTTTACAGTATCAAAGTTGCTAGCCCGGTGCCCAACCTTCCACAGAATGCACACACACACACACACGCACACCAAGGGCCAATTTAGAGTGTCCAATCCAGCTACAGCGTGTCTTTAGAATGTGGGAGGAAACCGGAGCAAACCCACGCGATCATATGGAGGACATGCAGACTCCACACAGAAGGCACCCCAGCTGAGGATCGAAACAGAGAACCTCTTGCTGTGAGGCAGCAACGCTAACAGCTGCGCCACCATGGCAGCCCTTAATTATTTAATCAGTCTACCAGGTAGCTACTATCCTTGAGGTGTACGCATGTGGGCATGCATCAGTACTGTAACATTTCTGTCTTTTTATTCACAAGTCGTATTTTGTACTTCATTTCTAGTGTAAGAATATATGATTGTTTGAGGTCTACTACAGGTACATGTGTGCTAGTAGCTTGCAGTAAACCTGTTCACTGTCACTTGTTTGAAAAAGCAAGTATTCCCGCTATCACTCTAAGCCCAACTCTTCAGTCTCTCACCCTAAGCTTCTACCACCCCAAACTTAAATTCCCCAGTTGCTCCCCAAAATTAAAACTCCAACCCCCATTCCCTACATATAAATTCCCAGATTACTCCTTATCCCTAAAATTCTATTTGACTTCCTATACCTAAAACAACAACCTCCCTCCCTAAAGATGAATTCCCTGATTATCCCTAAGCCTAAAACCTTCTTTCAGCTCTGTAACCCTAAAACTCCCTTACTACTCTCTAGCCCTAAAAGCCTACTCATGCTCCCTAATCCTGACCTCATACCTCCCCACAGTGGCTTGAGTGATCTCATGTTTGAGTTTGAGCATAAGCAGTACTTTCCCCCACAGCTGCATGCCCAAATTCATATTCAAATATAAGCAGCACCCTAGCCAAACTAAAAGACACTTGAGTCCCTGGCTTACAGACATTGCTTTTTCAGGTTTAACATGAGATGGTTGAACCAGACTCCATTGAATGATGGAATTACTGACCCACTTCCACTAAAACGACAATGTCGAATTCCAACATTGTCAAAATATGACTCGCCATAATTCTCAAAACGGGCTTTAACATGGGCCGAGATGGGGGCGTGATTCATACTTTGACAGTGTTGGGTTCGACATTGTTGCCATTCAGCCTCTGGACTTTGACTGAGGTGGGCTCGACTGAACCCACTTCAAACTTCTAATGCCAAACCATTTTTTAGCCCTTTCGGCTTGAATGCCTGTAGTGAACCCGATCATTTGTCCATGTTAATGCATGTGCATGTTTGTATGTTTGCATTATGAATCTTTCAGCATGCTGTACCAGCTAATTTCATTTTTAAAGTGTTACTGTGGTATGCACTATCAGTCATTTTCATGGGCTATCTACATCAATGTCACACACAATGGATCCAATTAGATTACATTTTAACTTTTATAATCTCCAATGTGTTTGATAGTGCAGGAGACTCTGAATAGTGAAGGTATGGGCTTTACAGTTATTTTAAAACCACACATTAGAGCTCAGACTACTCTATAAGCTGTTGTGATACTGAAAATATGAATCAAGCTATTTCAATCTAGCTATTGGCATTAAATGCCATTCAGTAAATAAATCCTCAAAATAACTACCGAGCTTACAGTATGCCATGGAATGACTTTTGGAGTGAAAGTCTAATATTCAGAGGGATTTTTTTTTTTTACTGAAACTTTCTTTTGGTAAAGAGGGTTGGTGGTTGTATTCCTGCACTGGATAGATGGATTGCTGACAAGGTAGTACATTATAATAGGAATGCAGCAATTCTGAGCATGTTGTCCTTTGGATAAGATGTTAAATGGAGGTCCCTTTTGCCAGAATTGGTGCTAGCTCAGGTGGATGTAAAAGATCCCACAGCACCTATTGAAAAGAGTAAGGGTCCTCTATTTATATACAAAAATAACTCTTTTTTACAAAATATTTGCATATTTACAAATATTTACATATGTACAAACACATATTCATAATTTCCTATACAATCATGCTAAATTTTCATCCTTATTAGACCCCCACTCATTTTTCCATAGCCACTGTCTGATTTTACTTAACATTGTTACTAAAATCCATTTACCATTAAACATAATTTAATTTATTCTTTCATTCCATATAATCCACATAACATAAAAAAGTTTTAGCTATTCTTTCAACATACTTTTTACTTTTATTCTTATAATATCCATGTCTAGTCATATCTATGTTTATTTTATCCACTTCTTTTATATCTTAAAAAACTTCTTTACATAGTTTTCCCCATAACTTTTTTACTCTTTTATATTTCAAAAACACATTTTCCATAATTTCCTCTTTTTGACAAGGTAAACATATTCTATCGCTTTTCTTTTTTTATGGCATTTTCCTTTTACTGGCACTTTATCTATTACTAGTCTCCACAACAAAATCTTGGCATTCTATTTTTTGACCACATCATTTCCTTCTTATTTTTATAGCTTTCATTTTTTCATCTGTTAGATTTCCCCATTATTTTACATACTAATGTTTTATTATTATGTTCTTACACTTTATTTGTCTACCTTTTTGTATATAATTAATTTTTATTTTACACAAAAATATTTTTTTCCTGGTAACATTTATTTCTTCATTTATATACTGTTTTGGTCTTTTACTATTTTACCATACCCCCAAATTTATCATACTTATAGTTATACAGTTTTACTACTAATCTCTCATCTTTTTCATTTATCCACTTTAACATTTAATGAAGCCGTATATACCACTGGGTTAATTAACCCTGATCCAAAACCTCCTTCTTCTTTATTTACATACAAAACTCCTCTTTTTATTGGAGTTATCTAGAACCTCATATAAATGAAAAAAATATCTGCAATAATTCCTTTTCAAATACGGTTGGCAATAACCTTGCTAAGTATGTTATTTTTTCATCAGTACTGAATTCATCAAATAAGCTTTTTTTCTGAATGATAATATATATATTCTCCAGAAAAGATGTTTGCTTTATTTCTTTCATTGTTTTTCCCACTGAAGTCTACTTATGTCTTATTCACAAATTTTATACCTAACTCAGAAATTTAATTCATTGTAAAATATATGTATATAAAAATATATATTTGGATGGCACAGTGGTGCAGCAGTAGCATTGTTGCCTCACAAGAGGCTTTCTGTTTGGATTCTCAGCTGGAGTGCCTTCTGTGCGGAGTCTGCATGTCCTTACATTCATGTGGGTTTCCACCGGGTGCTCTGGTTTCCTCCCATGTGTCAGAGATATGCATCTTGAGCATTTCTCCCTGGGCCTCCTCCAAAAATTGGCTTGATTTAAAGTCAGACTTTCCCGGTAAACAAATGTTAAATAAATATATACCCCTGATCTTTACTACATCAGCTAAACCTTTACTTCTCTGTTTACTTAAAGCCATCTGTATCATCTCTAAACACTCATTTGTGCAACTTATTACTTGTTTTATCCAGATTTTGTTTTTTGCAATTATTAACCCAGTAAAAAAAAAGATCCATGAAACACTGTACTATAAACTATATACAAAAAAAAAAAAACACCCAGATGTCACAGGAAACTTTTAATAGTGTTTTGTTTTTAGTGCTTTCATTCCATGATGAACGGAACTTCATGAGAAAAAAAATAATGCAATTATTATAATGTCATCTGCATATGTTAGCATAACTGTAATTCTTAACCCTTCAGGTCTTATATACCACATAGCCTTCATTTTATAATTTATTTCACATAGTATCACATTTATAACTAATGCAAAGATTATACAACTCATTGGACAACCCTGTCTTACATTAGTCTTCATATGTACCTCTTGGCTTAACCAGCCATTTACAAGTATTTTTACTTTACTATTATTATGTGCTACCATAAATACTTTCCTAACTTTCACACTTATATTATATACTTTCATTATTACCTGTAAGATGTCATGTCCACTTGTGTCAGATGCCTTTTTAGGGTCTCCTGTCATGATTTTTTTTTTGTTCATAATATTTATTTAACATTTGTTAACTGGGAAAGTCCGACTTGGAATGAGCCAATTTTCAGCAGCGGCCCATGGAGAAACTCCCCAGATGCCATGTCGTTGTAATGTGGGTGAAAACTGGAGCACACGGAGGAAACCCACAAGAACACAGGGAGGACATGCAGATTCCACACAGAAGGCACCCCAGCTGAGAATCAAACCAGAGAACTTCTTGCTGTGAGGTGACAATGCTAACTGCTGCACCACCATCATTCACAATTTATACTATAAATGCTATTTTCCACAATATTTCCAATTTTAGTTTCAAATCTCTTTTGTATTATTTTCATAAAGATTTTATAATCATTATTATTCAATACTATTGGTCTCCAGTTCTTAAATTCTCTGCTTTCTTCTTTCTTCCATATGACTTTAAGTATTCCATTACATAATTCTTTATACATAAAACCTTCATTTAACCATTTAGTCAAAATCTTTAAAAAATATATTTTTTGCCAGTCCCTTAAATTTTTATACAGTCCATTGCCCATTCCATCTGAGCCTGCAGCCAAATTTATATTTACTTGTCCTAAAAGTTTATCTAGCTCATTTATAGAAAACTCCTTTTCCAATTCTTTATTTTTTCCTGTTAACATTTTTACTTTAAACATTGTTTGTGGATACTGTACTACACTATTCACAATCTTTTTCTGAGTACTTTCTATTTCTCCTTTTCCATTTTTTATTTCTCTCATTACACTGCCATCTTCCTTTACAAGCTGCTTAAATAACTCAAAAACTTTTCTTTTTACTTGTAAAAATAGCTTTGCTTGTATAACAATTCTTTTATTTTTTCTTGACTTTTTTCATATAATTCTTTTTCTTTCTCAAAGTACTTTCTGTCATTATCATATCATTATGTTCTAAATCTTCCAATGCATTATATTTTCTTTAATAATTTTCTTTCTCTGCTTTTCTCACATCATATTGCCACTGTAAAAAGCATTTTTTAATATTTTTCCATAAATATCACCCACAATTCAGACTGATTTTTATTAAATGTTCTGATAGTAATATGATCCTTCCATAACTGTTTTACTAATCTCTTTACTTCTTCAGTCCATGCTTTCTCATTTATGCTTTTTATTCCTTTGCCTATTTTAATATATTCCTTGTTTTCTTTTATTTTTTACAATATTGCAAGATGATTAGAAAATCCTGTTTCAACTACCTCCCCTTGCCCTATAACTAAACCTTCTGTTGTTGTTTGTCTTTTCGGCTTTTCCCGGTAAGTGGTTGCCACAGCGGAACTCCAGTCCACTAATGATTGGCAGTAGATTTTTTTTACGAAACGCTGAGGTGCCAGCTCGATGCCCAACCTTCAACGAAGCCATGCCCATTTAAGCACACATGTCTTTCGAATGCTACCCAACCACGGGGAGGACATGCAGACTCCACACAGACGGCACTCCCAAGCCCAGCCGAGAATCGAATGGGAGAACTTCTTGTTGTGAGGTAACAACACTACCGCCGTACCACTGTGGCAGTATAACTAAACCTTCTGTTACTATAAAATAATCTATTTCAGTTCTATACATACCCCTTTTTGTAAGTTAATGAACTTTTGTCAAAAAGTTTTAACTTAACACATCTTATAGCTTCTAACATTTTTCTTAAATAATTTCCCTGCTTTTATGCTTGCCTCTTAAATTACAATTAAAATATCCTGTTATTATAATATTCATATTTGTCACCACAGTCTAAAATCTGATGACATAAGCTTTCCCTTTCTTTACAGTTAGTATAAGCATACAATGTGATAATGCTGTAGACTTGTTCTTTCCATTTTAAATCTACAATTGTTAATCTTCTTATTTTTGCTAAAGTTACATCTAATATCTCTACTGTATTTCTACAGAACACTGCTGTTCCAGAACAACTCTCATTTCCCAAATTCCAGTTATCTTTCCTCCCCACAGTTTCTGTTTGCAATCTTTCATTTGTTAAAAATATTGTATCTTCTAATATAATTACATCTATATCACATGTATTACACATCTCCAAAATCATTCTTGTTCTTACTATATTCTTACTATTCATATTTACAGAAAACACACTCTAAAATTTTCATTTTCCCTTTTCCTTAGATTCATTGTTTAATATATTCATATATAACTACAAGGCTAGCTCTCTTTATATGCCATTCCAAGCCCAACCAATCTCCCTCCCAAAGGTGAGAATCAAACACTGCACCCCCTGTCTGTGAGCCAAACACCTTAACCATTATACCAAGTCCCAATCTTTACACACACACACACACACACACACATATATATATATATATATATATATATATATATAAATAAATATATATATATATATATATATATATATATGTGTATATATATATATATATATATATATATCTATATATATATATATATATATATAGTTCATTTATTTTGTACTTATCCCTTTATGTTTGCATTTACCCTTTTACCAATAGAATTATTTTTTCCTTTTACTACCTTCCAGTTTATGACTTCTTCCTCACTTATTTCAGAACCTTCTTCTATGTCCACTTGACTGCAGCAATATCTTTTTGGTTGTGGTTGGTCATCTTTGCATAATTGCACTTATATTATTTATTATGTCCTCTTTATTATCTTTTCTCATCTAGGTTTTCTTCTATTTCTACTACTTCTAGAATTTATTCCCTTTGTACATTTTTTCTTTCTTTTTCCTTACTGTTATTTTCATTTTTGCAGTCTATCCATAACTGTCCAATTTGGTTACATTTACAACATTTCAATTCACAGTTTTTTTGCATCATGTCCCATTTCCCCACAAATATAACATTTCTTTTATCACAGTTACTTATCAAATGTCCTTTTCCAGAAAAAAACACCTTTTGGGTTGCCCCCAGTATTTTACAATGCCCCATTCCCCTCTACATTTTTCATGTCATACATGTACAATTTTTCTCTTTCTATATTTAATAAAATATTACAATTCCAGGCACCAGTCCACGAATCCTTTTGTCATAAAGTTTTGCAATGTCCAGTAACTCTTTACATAAAGCTTTTAAATGTCCTTTCAAAGTCCATTTCTTTTTACCACAGTTTGAAATTGTACAAAGCCACAGTGGTGCAGCAGTAGCATTGTCGCCTCACAGCAAGAAGTTTTCCCATTTGATTCTCTGCTGGAGTGCCTTCTGTGTGGAGTTTGCATGTCCTCCCTGTGGTCGAGTGGCATGCGAAAGACATGCGTCAATGGGCATGCCTTTGTTGAAGGTTGGGCATCGGGCTGGCACCTCAGCACCATAAAAATCTACTGCCAATCATTAGCGGACTGGAGTTCCGCTGTGGCGACCGCTAACCGGGAAAAGCCGAAAGAAGAAGAAGAAGAACTGCTTGAAATTGTACACAAATCTTCTTTGTTTCCCTTTTAAATGCTTTTATAATGTAAAGGTTCCATGTGTAACAATCTTTCATTTTTTTGTATTCTCCAATAAAATATTCCATTGAAAAAACATTCTCAAATATAATATCACAAAATGTCTCTTTGTTAATAAGAATAAATGTTCTTATCTCATGTGTGTTTACACTCAAAGAACCTATTAAATTGTCCCACATTTCATACCTGTCCATTTCTTTGTCTTCTTTACCTTGAATCCTTATCACATACTTCCATTTTTTGTTAAAAAGTTTTATATTCAACATTTTTCAACAGTTACAATAAATCAAAACAAATTATTAAAATACATCAAATAAAAACTATTCACATTAATCCATATCAAGGTTTTGTTTAAAATTAACACATATATCATCAATATTTTTTAATTAAAATCATTCATTTTCCATGCAGTATACTGATGCGTAATATTTGGTGTTGTCATCTTAATGGTTAACAATTATTTTTGAAATACTCTTTTAGCTAAAAATGTAAATTCTGACAATGATATGATACTTTTTCAATTTAAAGTAATAACTTTTCTTGCAGTCACAAAAATTGACCATAAAAAAGACACTTGTGCTGATAGAATAACTTCTGGAATTGGAGCATTAAACAATATTAATGAATTCATTATTATACATTTATCTGACCACAATGTTTAAGAAAGACTTTTAAACTTCCTCCAAAATCGAGATATCATTTTATACTCCAGCACCATATGTAACCAATCTGCATCTATACTTTCACCACACCTCCAACAAATAACATCTAATATTTTGTTTATTATCGAAACCTTATGAATGGTTATAAAAGTTCTATGTAACTATTTCCAAGTAAATAATTTCCAATACAATGAAGAAGTTTTGCTAATCAGTTTAAGTAATAATGTTTCATTCACATCGGAAAAACTCTTCATTATTGATTCTTGCCCCAAACTTTTATTTCTACAAAGGAACAATCTGTTCTTAACACCCTATATATTTTGATAAGTATGAGCTATTATCATTTAAATGAACTATTAATGTTAAAAATAAGAATGCTAAGAATTTTGGGAGATTTTTCATATGTGAATCTATGGAAATTTTTATTTTATCATTTACAAAATCTTTACAACTTTACAAACTCAACCAATTATTGTGTCTTAAATTATATCTGGCTAATAAATATTTTGCTGAATATATTTTATTAAATTTATGAATTGATGCCAAGATATTATACTGCTATCTTTAAAATCGAACATATTACCTAAATTATGAGTTGTTAAACAATCCATAGTGAATGCTATGGGAATAAGAAAACAATTTTTTAATTTTATAATTAGTATTTAAAAAGCACCTAAATGTTGATGAAATATAATTAATCAATGGGAAAGAAAAACATTTATTTTCACTACTCATACAGTAATCTTTTAAGATCCAAGAACATTTATTGAATAAAATTTGTACATGCGGATCAACTAATAATTTATTACTTAGTAATATGTTTTCCTGTATTCATTTCCATTTAGATTCATATACATTTTTAAACATTGAGCAATAATTTGAATAGTAGCTAATTTTACATACAGATCAAAATTGAGAAAACTAATGCCACCTTCTTCCCAATGTTTCATATGCCATTCTAATGAAATCATAGGTTTATTAGGGCACCATCAAAAATTAATTAACATAACGTTTATTTAGTAGTTTAATTTATTATTATTTTTTTATTTGGGTATAGGATTAAACTGAATATAAAACAACATTTTAGGTAATATTACCATTTTTTGTAAACATAAGCCTTTTTTCTATAGTAAAAAAAATAGTTTATTCATTCTTGAAAGTCGTGTAATCATATTAATTATGTTTGTATAATTTACTAATACTAATTCTTTACTACTTGAAGTTATAATAACTCCAAAAATGTTTAATTTGATTATCCTAATGACTTTTGTTAATTAACAATGTATTTGCTTTACTATGATTAAATTTCAATCTAGAAATCTCTTCAAAATATTTCAAGACTTTAAATGTTTTAATGATGAATCAATATTACCAATAATTAATAATATATTGTCCACAAATAATTGCATTTTGGAAGAGTAATTCTCATCAATTGAAAAAACTTTTATATTTTTATTTGATCTGGTGTAATTTGTGAAAGGTTTTATACATAATGCAAATAGCAAAGGAGAAAGTGGATATCCTTGTTTAGTACCCTACAGAATTCAAAATGATTTAGACCAAAAAGAACATATTTTGATAAATGTATATGCACTATTATACATCAGTTTGATTAGATTTATAAGCTCTAAAGAAAAGTTATATTCTTCAAGAACTTTAAGCAAGTAATTCCAGTTAACAGAATTAAATGCTTTGTCTAAATCTAAACAATAATTGACCATTCTTTTTTTGTTTGCAAAATCTATTAAAGCATTAAGTTTAATAATATTATCATAAACTCTCCTGTTTAATATAAATCATGTTTGTCATTATTAATACTCCCTGCTAAAATAATATTTTATCTCTTTTGCCAGTATTGACATAAACATTTTATAATCTATATTTACAAGTGAAATAGGTCAATATGAAGAACAAAATTTAGGGTCTTTATCCTGTTTTAGTATAGGTGAAATGAGTGTAAATGTCCAGGATGGGGGACATTTGATGTATATTTAATATCATTAAATGATTTAAACACAATCTTCAATATATTATCTGGTAATAATTTATAAAGTTCTGGAATTATTCTGTCTATACCCAAAGCTTTATTAATTTTAAGAATTTTAATTTGACCTTTAATTTTCTTAAGTAAAAAATGTTTATCAGTACTATTTCTTGTCTCTGGTTTATCAGTACTATTTCTTGTCTCTTTAGTTAGCTTACAGTTAATATTTTCTTTTAGAAAACTTACTAGACTATTACTATTTATCAAATTACTATCATTATGTTTTATTTGCCCACAGTGATCCCTAAAACATTCCAGTATGTCTGCTAAATTAGTAACTGTTTTATTTTTGCTTCCATATTTAATATGATTTAAATTATTCATTTTCTTCAATCTAAAGGCTAATTTGTGTAAACTTTGAGAATTTATTGAATAAGAGTGTAGTTTTATTTTTTCTAAGTTTACTGAAATATTATGACTAGGAACATCTACATATTCTACTTAATTCTAGATTATTAGCTTTATCATTTGATTTAATTTTTAACTTTAAACTATCTAAATTAGTTTATAACTCTTTCACTTCTCTCTCTCCCATTCTCTTCTTTTACAAGTGTACCAATTTTTAATTTTACCATTTAAATAAGCTTTCAAAGAATCACAAATAATGATTTCAGTAACTTCTCAATTATTATTAACGTCTAAAAATGTTTTGATTTCATTAATAAACAAGCCTTTAAAACCTTTAATTTTAATTATATAAGCAGAAGTCTTTCACATAGTATAAAATTATTTGACTTCAAAGTGAGATTAAATGTAATTGCACTGTGGAAAGTCAATGGATGGGAAATAATTAAAACATCTTCAATTTTAGAGTAGACACTGTTAGAAATAAAAAAAGCTTCTCTATATTGGTTTGGATACCATATTTAAAAGAGTAATGCATATAGTTAAGAGAGTTAGATTGTCTTAAATCATAAATGATTCTCAAATTCATTGTATTGATGAAGTGATTAAAGTGTTTTGCATTTCCGGCTTTGCGGTTATGAGGTTTTGCTATTTTGGAAGTTCGGCTTTATAGTCTCGAGATAATGAAATTCAATATTTCAGTATTTCAGGATTATAAAGTGAACATATATATATATATATATATATATAT
>NC_056744.1:1524606960-1524661960 GCF_019279795.1 Protopterus annectens
TCCCATGTTGGCCTGTACTTCTGAAAAGTAGATGCCGAACAATAGGGGGCCAAGGACCGAGCCCTGTGGGACACCACTTGTGACCGGCTTGGAGTCTGACATAGCGCCAGCAACTCTAACCCTGTGGGTTCTGTCCTTAAGCCAGTTTGCAACCCATCTTGTGACATATGGGTTTACATTTAAGCTGGTAAGTTTTTCTACAATACCCGAGTGGGGTATTGTGTCGAAAGCCTTTGCAAGGTCAAGGTAGGCTGTATGAACTGCCTTTCCCTCATCAATGGCCTTGGTGACTGTTTCGAAGAAGTTGACCAAGTTCAAAAGGCATGATCTGCCCTTGACGAAGCCAAACTGGGTTGGGTCCAATGTCTGCAAGTCCCCTATATCTTTGTTTATGAGCTCCATTATGATCCTCTCCATAGCTTTGCAGACTAGACTTGTTAAGCTTATGGGGCGGTAATTACCAGGGTCCATAGAGGCACCGCCTTTGTGGAGTGGGACCACAGTTGCCGTACGCCACTCCTTGGGCACATATCCTGTGGTAAGGCTGAGATTAAACAGCTGCCTTATGTGCGGGTTTAATTCCTCATTTAGCTCATGTAGCACACAGCCGGGGACACCATCCGGTCCTATTGATGCTGTGTTTTTAGCTTTAGAGAGAGCAGCTTTCACCTGCGCATTTGAGATGTCTGGGAGGCTACACTCTGCTGGGATAGTTATCTCTCCTTTAGGGGAGAGGGGTGAAGTTTGCACTGAACCTGTCTGCCAGTATGTTGGCAATGTCTGTGGGTTCAGTGATTTTTGTATCATTTTGGACTAATTCTGAGCATATCTGGGAGTTTCCACCCAGGTTCCTAACATAGCTGAAAAGGCCTTATGATTGTCCTTTGAATCCATGGCAATTTTTCTCTCAAAATTGGCCTTAGTTGATTTTATGAGTGCTCGTATTTTTTTACTAATAATGATCAGGGTGACTTCCCTTTTATGGATTTTGTTCTATCATGTAATAGCTTTCTCCTCTTATTGTAAAGTTTGTTAATGGCTGGGGTCCACCAGACTGGATGTTTGCCCTTTGTGGAAAGAGTCTTGGTTTTATTTGGGATTGCCTGATCCATGCAGTCCTGGAGGTGTTCATAGAAGGCATTTGTAAGGGCTTCCGCAGCTTGGGTTGTGGTTTCCACTGGCTCAGGGGCCTTGAAGGATACCACACCAGTCTTGAGTAGTGTGAAGTTTGCTTTAGAGAAGTTCTTCACTGTGGTCTTTTTGTTTGGGGTGGGGCGGGATGTGGATTTCCAGTGAGATTAGTTTATGATCAGATCTCACCAATGAGGGATATACTTCCGGTGTGGAGCATTTTGTCCCCATGTTTGTGATAATGAGATCTAGTATATTTTCTCCTCAAGTGGGAACAGTGACTAGCTGTTCCATGGCATTTGAATTTATGAACTCCAGGAACCGTTGGGCTAGAAAGTTAGGGCTTGAGTAATGTTCCCAGTCTATATTCGGGTAGTTGAAGTTACCCAATATGATGGTGTTTGGAGATACATTTATACCCTCCAGTGTCTTCAGGAAGGCTGTGTGGGGTTCCTGAGTTTGAGAGGGTGGCCTGTAGCATGCTACAATTTGTAGAGCAGTTTTGCCTATGGTTAGCTGCACCTGGATGGTTTCTGAAGCTTCGTGCGTTGCCACCAACCTGAAGGTGTGGGTATCCTTTATGAATATGGATACACCCCCTCCTTTTGTGGTGTGGTCCGGGTTTTGGGGCCGGAACGCATGATATGAGGTAAAACCTAATACCTTATTTTACCATGTAACAATATTTTATACTTTTGTATATCTATGTGGAGCTTTTCTCCCCGGGCCTCTACTGAAAATGGAAATATATCCAGCTAGACTAGCCTGGTCAACAAATGTAAAATAAAAATAAAAAATAAAAATAAAAAAATACATTTGTCTTTTGAATTGTTGTACCTTTCACATAGACAGAAATTAGCACTTCACTATATGCTGTTTGAGGATGAATCCCATCTCATCTTTTGTAGTTTAATTGGTTGCTAGATACATTTTCACTAAATGTGAGTTTCAAGGGAAGAAAAGTTTCTCATGCTTAGTCTGTTTTCATTATGAGAGTGTTTTGTTTTGTTTAGAAAATGACTGTCAGTATTTTTTCTGTAAAATATAAAATATGCTTTAAATTAAATCCAAAATTCTGTGATAATTATAAAAGTAAAGAAGAAAATAGCAAGCAAACTGAGAGGTTTGTACAATGTTAATGGTAACTTGGGTGAGAACAACCAAGTAATGGGATATTGTTATGGCTGGTCCTGATCCATTACCCTGCATAGGGCCCCATTTGACCACAATCCAGCTTTGATGACTCTTGAGGCATACACTGCAATGATGCAGTATTGTTAGCCATTCAAGTATGTCAGACCTGTACTGAGTAATGTTTGAGGGGTTAGCTGTTTTTGATGACAAAGAAGATATAGGGAGGTTGAAAATCAGTTGTTGGTGCCCTACAAGCATGTAAACCACCCCCACCAAAAAAATATTGTATGTAGTAATATTTCTGATTTTTGAATGACTTTGGGGTTGTTGAACAAATGCTTGCTTTATTCATTGTACTAAAGAATGACTGAATTAATTATTAGCCCTGGATTTTGTAATGTAGCCTAAACATGTTATGTTTTTGTAATATATTTTGCAGTACTTTCTTTACAGTCTGCAGAACCTACAAAGGGATTTACATTTGGCAGGTCATATAGTCTGCATTATTTGGAGTGATGATCAGAACCATCTGATCTTCAGCATCCATTATGTAGTTATTATTTCATATTATTGTGATACAATCTTCACTACAAGATCTGATTGTAAATGATTCCTGCAATTAGTTCAAAGCTATTACTCTGGCAGTTTGCAAAGGGGGGTAAAGCTTCAGCTTGTTAATGAGGCTTTTCCTGTGGCAAGGGTACAGTATATGAAACTTTTCACCTTCATTTACATATTATGTGACACTGAGCAAGTCACGTATGCACATGTTGCTTTTGAGTAATTAGGAATTTGGTCTAGGGTCCTTAAAGGTCTCTAAGACTGCTTATCTAATAATGTTGAACCTGTTGTCATTGTTTGCCACCCATTCCCAATTGCATAGCAGACCTCATTCAGAAAATGTTATGGAAATATCCTCAGCACATCATTTTTAATGCAACACAGGCAATTTATTCTTCAGGCATAGCAGACATTGTATTTGTAGATCATTATGTTCTTTCATCTGTTCCCGTTAGGGGTCGCCACAGCAGATCATCCATTTCCATTCTTCATGCTCTGTCACACCAACCACCTGCATGTCCTCCCTCACCACATCCATTAACCTTATCTTAGGCCTTCCTTTTTTCCTGTTACCTGGTAGCTTCATCCTTAGCATCTTTTTCCCAATATACTCAGCATCCCTCCTCAGCACATGTCCAAACCAAAGTAATCTTACCTCTCTGGCTTTGTCTCCAAACCTTCCAATCTGGGCTGACCCTCTAATATACTTATTCCTAATCCTGTCCACCCTTGTCATACCCAGTGCAAATCTTAACATCTTTAACTCTGCCACATCCAGCTCTAACTCCTGCCTTTTTGTCAATGCCACTGTCTCCAACCCATATAACATAGCTGGTCTCACTGCCCTCTTGTAGACCTTCCCTTTCACTCTTACTGGTACTCGTCTATCACAAATCACTCCTGACACTCTTCTCCGTGCACTCCACCCTGCCTGTACTCTCTTCTTCACCTCTCTTCCACACTCACCATTACTCTGAACTATTGATCCCAAGTATTTAAACTCATCCACCTTCATCACCTCTAGTCCTTGCATCCTCACCATTTCTCTATCCTCTCTCTCATTCACACACATATATTTTGTCTTAATGCTGCTGACCTCATTCCTCTTCTCTCTAGAGCACCTGTTTCCTACTCTCACTACAAATCACAATGTCATCTGCAAACATCATAGTCCACGGGGACTCCTATCTGATCTCATCTGTCAACCTGTCCATCACCATTGCAAATAAGGAGGGGCTCAGAGCTGATTCTTCATGTAATCCCACCTCCACCTTAAACGCATCCATCACTCACACTGCAAACCTTACCGCTGTCACACTACCCTTGTACATATCCTGTACCACTCTTACATGCTTCTCTGACACTCCCGACTTCCTCATACAGTACCACAACTCTTCTGTAGGCACCCTGTCATATGCTTTCTCTAAGTTTACAAAAACACAATTTAACTCCTGACCTTCTCTGTACTTCTCCATCAACACTCTCAGAGCAAACATCGCATCTGTAGTGCTCTTTCCCTGCATGAAACCATACTGCTGATCACTAATCATCACGTCCCTTCTTAACCTAGCTTCCACTACTCTTTCCCATAACTTCATGCTACAACTGATCAATTGAATCCCTCTGTAGTTACTACAGCTCTGCACATCACCCTTATTCTTAAAAAATCGGTACCAAAACACTTTTTCTCCATTCCTCAGGCATCCTCTCACTTTCCAAAATTTCATTAAACAATCTGGTTAAAAACTCCACTGCCATTTCACCTAAACATCTCCATGCTTCCACAGGTATGTCTTCTGGACCAAAACCCTTTCCATTCTTCATCCTCTTCATAGCTATCCTTACTTCCTCCTTGCTAATCCATTAATCTTCATGATTCACTATCCCCACATCATCCAACCTTCTCTCCCTCTCATTCTCTTCATTCAGTCCCTCAAAGTACTCTTTCCATCTGTTCAACATACTCTCCTCACTTATAAGTATGTTTCCCTCATTATCGTTTATCACCTTTACCTGCTGCACATCTATCATAGCTTGGTCCCTCTGTCTAGCCATGTCCTTTTCTCCTTCCTTAGTATCCAACCTTTCATACAACTCTTCATATGCCTTATCCTTAGCCTTCACCACCTCTCTCTTTGCCATGCACCTCATCTGCTTATACTCCTGTCTACTTTCTTTATCTCTCTGACAATCTCACATCTTCTTTGCCAAATTCTTTCTCTGTATACTCTCCTGTACTTCCTCATTCCACCAGCATGTCTCCTTGTTGTCCTTCCTCTGTCTAGGTGTCATACCAAGCACCTTTCTAGCTGTCTCCCTTACTAGCTCTGCTGTAGTTACCCAGTTATTTGGTAACTCTTCACTGCCACCCAGTGCCCGTCTTAACTCTTCCCTGAATGTCACCTTACAATTACCCTTTTTCAATTTCCGCCATTTGATCCTTGGTGCTGCCCTCACACTCTGCCTCCTCTTCTTGATCACCAATGTCATCTTACAAACCACCATCCTATGCTGCCTAACTACACTTTCCCTGGTCACCACTTTACAGTCTCCAATCTCCTTCAAACTGGCCCTCCTACATAAGATATAATCCACCTGTGTGCATCTCCCTCCACGCTTGTATGTCATCCTATGCTCCTCCCTCTTGTTAAAATACGTATTCACCACAGCCATATCCATCCTTTTTGCAAAATCCACTACCATCTGACCTTCTGCATTCCTTTGTTTAACACCATACCTAGCCATCACTTCCTCATCCCCTCTGTTCCCTTCACCAACATGCCCATTGAAATCTGCTCCAATCACCACTCTCTTACCCTTGGGTACAGTCATCACCACTTCATCCAACTCACTCCAAAATTTTTCTTTCTCGTCCATCACACACCCAACTTGTGGAGCATATGCACTAAAAACATTCATCATTATACCATCAATTTCCAGCTTCATAAACTTCACTCTAACCGACACTCTTTTCACCTCCAAAACACTCTTAGCATAGTGTTCCTTCAGTATAATGCCTATGCCACTTCTCCTCCCATCCACACCATGATAAAACAATTTGAACCCACCTCCGATACACCTAGACTTACTCCCCTTCACTCTGGTCTCTTGCACACACAATATACCATCCTTCCTTCTGTCCATCATATCAGCTAGCTCTCTCCCTATACCAGTCATACTGCCAACATTCAAAGTTCCGACCCTCAATACCACATTCATTGTAGATGCAGAACTGAAATTCAAAGCTGTTTGCTAGCAGTAACCTCTGTATTTGTAATATTTCTCTTTAATGTGAAATTATTCAGATGACTTTTACTTCTGCAGATATTGTGCATATTGACTTAGCATATGTTATTAGGTGGTTAATATTTTTATGTTCTCCAAAACTTTCCTGCTTAACCTGTGCTACTCAGGGCTGGATCTTATGTTATGAGGCTAATGATCTTTATACAGTTTCATATACTTCATCCAAAGCTACCAATAGAAAATATGCACAATTTACTGACAGTGTCATTGGTGTTATCAGGTAGCACACTTGCTTTTGATGCAGAAGGCTGTGGGTTCTATTTCCACACAACAGATGGTGTGCTGACATTGCAGTACAACATAATAAAGGTGCTGCATTTCCAAGTCTGTCATCTTTCAGTTAAGATGTTAAACCAGGGTCCCATTCTCTTAAGTTGGTTGTAGCTTAGGTGATTGTAAAAGATCCCACTGCACCTGTTGAAGAGAGTAGTGGCTCTTATTTATTTTTTATTTTATTTTTATTCTTTATTTTTCATTTGTTGACTGGGAAAGTCCGACTAGGTTCCACAGATCCTGTTTTCAGCAGAGGCCCGGGGAGAAATGCTCCAGAAGCATGTCTTTAGAATGTGGGAGGAAACTGGAGTACCCGGAGGAAACCCACGCGAACGCAGGGAGAACATGCAAACTCCACACAGAAGGCACCCCAGCCGAGAATCGAACCGGAGAACCTCTTGCTGCACCACTGCGCCGCCCTTTAACACAATGTAAAAACATTATTTTCATTTTTTATAATATTTATATATGTACAGGTATATATATATATATATATATATATATATATATATATATATATATATAAAATATATATATATATTATATATATATGTGTGTGTGTGTGTGTGTATATATATATATATATATATATATATATATATATATATATATATGTGTGTGTGTGTGTGTGTTTATATTATATACACACACACCTTGGTATATATTATTTTCCTTATAATAGCCTCATTGTTATTCTTCCATAATTAACTCCTACTCCATCTTCTACAACCATAATCTGATTTTTTGCAATAGCTATATCTGCCAATATCCATTACCAGAAAACAAAATTTCATTCAATCTTTCATTCCAAAATTCCAAATAACTGATATTACATACAATTCTTATCTACTTCTCTGACATATTATTTCTTATTATTCTTATAATATCCATAGATAATCATAGTCATATCAATATTGTTTATGTCATTAATATTCTCCAAAAATATTTTTCACACAATGTTTTTCAATAGTTTTGCCACATTTCAAAAAAAAAAAAACAATCTCTGTTATCTCTCCTTTCCCACACAACAAACAATGAACAGAATGTTTCAATTTTCTTTCTATATGACATATTCCCTTTAACTGGTAATTTATTTATTACCAGTCACCATATGAAATTCCAAATTCTACTGTCTTGCTACACTTTATTTTCTTACTTTAATAGTGTAATCACTTCTTCTGGTAAAATTTTGTATGGATTTACATATTAATATTGTTTCATGACATTATTATACCACATCCTACCATTTTTCACTGTATCATCAATTTCTATTTTCCATGTTAGTATTTTTTCTTGATATTTTTATTTTTTTTCATTTTCATATTCATTTTCTCTTTTTCTTACTCTTATCATCTCCCATATTTTTTGTAGTTATATTTAGACATTTTCACTATTCATTTGCATTCTCTTACTTTACCTACTTTTATATTGTATACAAGTTTAAAGATGCAGAATAGACACCTGGCTTTAGTAACCCCAATCCCCCTTCATCTTCACTCACATATGACATTCCCCTTTTCTTTGGGTTTAATCTTGAACCCCATATGAAAGAAACACCAACTTCTCAATTTCCTTTTCATATTTGCTGGAATCATATACGCATTTAAAATATAAACTATTCCCCATTAATTCTGAATTCAGCAGATAAAACTTTTTCCTGAGTGCCAATCTATATGTCCTCCACAAAAGAAATATTTCTTTCATTTCTTTTAGCACATCCTCCCATTGCATCATAACTGCATTATTTTCACAAATTTTATTCCTAGCAAAGATACTTCATTCATTGAAAGTATACACCCATAACTTTTACCACATCACTGAAACCCTTACTTTTATCTTTATTCAAGGTTATTCCCATTTCCTTGAAATATCTATTCAGGAAAAGAAAAACACTTTCCTCATCCATACTTTGTTCTTAGTTACTAAAACTATATCATCTGTGTATGTCAATATAACTGGTATCACCACCTTCTTTTGCATCACATATCTAGGATCATTCATTTTATAAGCTACTTCTCTCACTATCACAATCATCACCAGTGCAAACAATATTCCACTCATGGGACATCCTTATCTTATACTGCACTTTATGCATATTTCTTTATTCATTCACCCATTCACTAACACTCTTACTCTATTATTCTGATATGCTGGTATACATACTTTCCAAATCCTATTATATATTCCATACTACTCCATAGCATCCCACATCTTACTGTATCAAATGCCTTGCTGATATCATCTACCTTTAAGTTTCATAGCCTTACTTTTATTTATAACATCATCCACAATTTTTCTCACAAAAAAAAACTCTTGACACCCCTTCCTTTTTATGCCATATATATATATATATATATATATATATATATATATATACTTTCTTCCATAATATTCCTTATCCTTCCTTGTCTTCTTTATTGAATTATTCAGACAAAACTTTTATAATCTGTGTTATTCAGTGTGATTAGTCTCCAGTTTTTTTTTAATCTTCATATTTCTTTTACTATATAAATTTTAACATCCCACTAAATTACTCTTCATAAACAAACCCTTGTTTCAGCCATATATTCAGTACATTTACAAAACACTCTATTTGCCAATCCATTCATTTCTTGTACATTACATGCCCTATACCATCTGGGCCTGATGCTGAATCAGCATTTACTATCCTAAGTACTTCATCTAATTCACTAATAGTAATTTCTTTTTTCAGATTCTTCCTTAACTTGTTCTAGAAATTTATTTACTTTCCATTATGTCTAATTCTCCATCCTTAAACTCTTATCCATATTTTCTACATGCTGTACTACATTACTTGTAATTTGGTCTTGTGTTCTTTTTACCTCTCTTTTTACATTTTTCTTTTCTCTCAATATACTAATATCTTTCTTTATTATTTTACCTAAATATGCAGATACCTCCTCCCTTCTCGATAATATTTTTACCTAAACAGTAATACCTTATTTTTTCTCAGTTTCTTTAGTATATTTATCCATATTGCAATACTCCCTTGTATTATTTTCTAAATACGTGAATGCATTTCTGTAAATTTTCCCATACTGTGCTTTCTCTTCCTTCCTTACATCATCCTGACATTAAAAGAAACACTTTTTATACTTCATTTTAAATTCAGTCCACCACTGAGACCAGTTTTTATAAGTTCTTCATGGTTATAAGATCCTTACATAGCTGCAGTACTTCCCACTCTCCAGTTTCATCATATAATTTCTCATTTATTCTTTTTATTCCCTTTTCTATTTTTAATATATTCCCTGTTCTTTCACCTCCATCCATATTGCTAAATTATTTGGCCTGAAAAACCTATCACAACTGTATCATCATCTGCTACCCCCCCAGTCCTTCTGATAATATAAAATAATCAATTTCAGACCCAAGTGCTTCCCTTCTATATGTCCATTGACTTTTGTTCCGCACAGCTAATTTGCTACATTTTATCAGTTCCTGTATTTTTTACATCTTTTCTGTTCTATGCCTTTTCCTTAAATCACAATTAAATTATCCTGTGATTATAATTTTCATGTTAACAGCCACATGGTCTAATATTTGATAAAACAGATTTTCTGTTTCTTTGGTAGTTATCTATGCTTATAATTCCATAATTCTATAAATGTGTTCTCTCCATCTGGCATCTATGACAGTTAACCTTCCCACCCTTGACAATATTACATCTAGTATTTTATCTGTTTTTTGCATAGCACAGCCACTCTAGAACAAATTTCACTTCCTAAGTTCCATGCTATATTTCCACCCCACATTTTTTTTGTTTGCTAGTTTTCTTGTCTTGTCAAAAATCTGACGTTGTGTAACAGAATAATTTCCACATTAAAAAAAAATCAAATGATTCCAACATCCCTATCCTTCTTACAGTGTTAATAATGTTGCTCACATTTACTGAATGCTTTCTAAAATTTTCCTTTGGAGTAATATTTTTAAATTTCCATTTTTTTATTTCTACTCTTTTCTGTATTGAATATTTTTCCTGGTTTTATATACAAAACAATTATTGATCCTCAGAATCACTTTTTGTTACTGGCTGGAACTTCAAGAAAAATTATTATTGTCAGCCCTTCCTCTGACATCTCTTCTTGCATACAGTCTGTCCCTCCATATTTTTTTTCTTACACAGTTTCTTCTTCACCTAGTTCACCCTTTTCCCCAGTCTGTTATTGTCCTTTCTTGTGTGTTTTCTTCCCTTTACATTCTTTTTATAATAATATCAGTTTACTCTTGACACTCCATCCAAAATTGTCCCCTTTGTTAACCCAACCTGCATTCAGTCATACATCTTTTTGGTGTGTGCTTTTTATCCTCATACTGATTTCATTATATCTTGTCACAATCATTAATTAAATAAGAAAAGTCCCTACAAAAAAACAAAACAAACAAAAAAAAAAAAAAAACAAAACATGATTTTGGCTGGCCAGCATATCTTAATACCTCTTTTTGACTAGCCATAAAATAACACTTGGCAAGTATTTCACACATTTTCTCAGATTTCAAAACAACTTCTAATCAAAACCCTCTATTCTATAAGTTTCTCTCATCTCTAACTTTCACAGTGATATCAACAGTTTCACACAAACCCAGCATACATTTTGTAACATCCTCTTTTTTCAGCTCATCAGTTCCAAACGGCAAAGTAACATTTTTTAAATAGTTATGACCAGAAAATAACTGGTGCACAGGTAAATGTCCTTATTTCTGATATACCAATACAGAAATGTCATTTTTAGTACCTCGGCTTCAAATGATGTGTCATAAAAAGTGTCTGTCTCTCTATGTATAAAACACTGAAATCTCTTGAACTTTAACATCCAGAACAGTTACAAATTGTCCCATACATATCTATTACAATGTCATTTTTTGTCCTTATTCTCAAAGTTGGACTTCTCTTCATTTTAAAAACAGTTTTACTTAGAGTCTTTTGCTGTTCTCTTTTCCCCTGCTGTTCATGCTTCATATGTTTTACTTACTTTATTCTCTGCTGCCAAAAAAACAAACTCCTTCTCAGTTTGCTGCTGTTTTCCTTTTATATTCTCTCACTGCTGCATGTGTGTTTTATTTGCTGCATTATTTGCTGTCATATCCTTTTCCAAATACCACCTTCAGCATTTTCAAAAACGTTATCTGTTATCTCACCCCATGAAACAGCAGAACTTGTCACCTGGATCATCCAGCTCAGCTATTTTCAGTAGAACATAATCTACAAGCCTTCATGATGCCAGTTCTGTTATCTGTACCACTTCAGCAGACAAATTTACTTCATTCTCCAATGTGACAGCTAAATGCTGGTTATGTATATCATCCACCACACATAAATCTTTATATGCATTCTGATACTCGATATCAAACATTATTTCTCCAAATTCTCATTTTCTTCCTGCAAACTCTCCATAGCTTTTCTCTCCTTTTCATGCTGGTGTTTCCCTTAGGTCTTCCTTGATGCTGTAGGGGCCCTCTGGTATAATCTAACAGCTCCAAAGAGTAGGTGTTTTTTATTAAAAAAATACGTGCAATAGTGTTTATAAACTTACACATTTATAAATTTATACAGTGTACAAATTTCCATTCCTTTCTGTTGTCATACAGTCATAGATATCTTGCTTTTCACTATTATGCTAAACCTTCATTATCTTATTTGAACCCAATCCTTTTTCCACAATCACCATCTATTTTTTCTTAAAACTAGTGCTAGTCTCCATTTACATTGAACATTATTTCATTTAGCCTTACATTCCAAATGGTGCACTTAAAATAAAATAATCTTACTAACTTATTCCTTATTTTTATGGCTATCATATCCATACAGAATCATATCCACATTTATTTCATTTCATTCCTTTATATTTTCAAAGAAATTGTCTTCACACAATTTTCCCACAGTGCTGCAACCCTTCTGCATTGTAACAAAACATGTTCTGCAGTTTCTGCTTTATCACAATATATACAAAATATTTCACTGATTTCTTATACGGTGTACTTCCCTTTACTTCTAATTTATTAATCACTAATCTCCATAAAAAATCCTGACATTCTGTTTGCTTACTCCACCATACTTTTCATATTTTTATAGCTTTAACTTTTTATCCACTAGCTCAGCCCAAGGATTAAAAATGATATTTTGTCATGATATTTTTATACCACAATTTCCTTTAATTTTCTGTTTCATCAATTTATATTTTGTATAAAATATTTTTTCTTGATAAACTCATTAGTTCATTTAAACATGTCTTTCCTCTTTTGAAAATTGTTAACATATCCCAATGCCACTTATATTTTCACTTTAGTAAACGCATTACTAACTTTTCATCTGTATGACTTGTCTAAAACAAAACTTTATACAAATTCAAAGAAACAGCATAAACAACTGAGTTTATTAATCCTAAATCTCCATCTTCCTTGTCCATATATAAGACTCCTGTCTTCAATGGATTCAGTCTTGAACCCCATGTGAAAGTAAAAAAAAAAAATATTTGTATTTTTTTCCATAGATTATTGGCGACATATAGACACTAGCTAAATATGCAGTCTTTCACAGTATACATGAATTAATCAAACCAACCTTTTTCATAGGTTCATGGGTGTTTACTAGGCCTTTTCAAGCATAGCCATGCATCACAAATTTCTGATAAGTTCTGGTATCCTTGATAAGTGTAAGCAGAGGCTTGGAGGGAAAACATTTACCAGCAGGGGGCTGTGAGATGAACCATTTACAGATTGCCTGTGTCTAGTGGAGACATAGTTGCCAAACCAGGGATGAATTTCCTGTTCCCCATCCAATTGTCCATGTTACACGTGAATTGGGTTAGGGAGGAACTCTGCTTCACATGGATTGTGGGCAGTCTCTGGGATACATACCTGTCTCTCCAACAGGTCCTATTTATATCACAAGCAAGGTTTAAGTCTTTAATGTGGGCAATTCTTGTGCTGTTGTTTTGTGGATATGCAGGAGGTCCATCAGAGTGGAGTCTGACAAATTGCAATGCCTTGCATGCCAGGCATAGATCTCCCCCAACAAGTGTGTAGGACACTGAATACAGGAATAGGGCCTGGAAGTGGTCTGCATAGGACATGTTACTTAGGGCCTGCATTCTTTTGGTGAGGAACCTCTGTGGACATTCTAATCATTGGGTATGTCTGGCTAGGTGCATACCAAAAGAGGCATTTAGCTCAATGATAGGTCTGATGAATGCCAAATACAGTGGAACAATGACTTCCTTGGACCTAGATACCATACCATAGTCCATGGCTCTAGCAACAGTTGTTTGTCAGTGTCAGCTCTTCCTGGAAAACATTTATGTCAGTGGGTGATTCAATGACAGTTCCTAATTTGCAATCACCTGTAAATTTTAGTCAGCCAGAAACCATCGATGTTAGCTTTGACTTCAAAGATGTAAATGCCAAAAAAGAGCTGTCCCAGCACTGATCCCTGAGGGAGTCTACTTGTGACTGGCCTCTTTGTAGAGGTGGACTCCCCAATTCTAACTTCCTGGGTCTTGTCTGTGAGTCATCTGGCTATCCACTGGGTGGCATAAGGGATTGTATGTAACCTCTTAAGTTTGTCAACAATGCCCAAGTGGGGGATTGTGTCAAATACCTTGGGTAGGTGAAGGGAGGCAGTTTGAACCATTTTGACCTCATCCTTTGCTTTGATGACCTTCTCAAGGAAGTCCACCAGGCTGAGTAGGCATGATCTGCCCTTGATGAAACCAAACTGGGCTGGGTCCAGTGTCTGGGGGTTTCCTATGTCATTATTGATAATTTCCTTGATAATTATTTCCATGCTTTGCATATGAGACTAGTGAGACTTATATGTCTGTAGTTCCAAGGTCTGTAGATGGCCCACCTTTGTGCAGTAGGATGATTGTTGCTGTTCTCCATTCATGAGGCACATGAGGCACAAAGCCTGTTTGAAGGCTACAGTTAAATAGCAATCCATCGGGCCTGATAGGTCATGTTTCATTCTATCTAGAGGGCATCCTGGGATATTGTCTGGGACCACTGATGCATTGTTTTTGGCATTAGAGAGAGCATTAAGGACCTGTTTCCAAGTGATAACAGGGGAAGTTATATTTGATGATATTTTTATTAAATGATAGCTTGTATGTTTTCCAAAAACAACAAAGCTCCTTTATTTCGTCTAGTATCCTGTTCCATTTTTCCTTATTTACATTTTTACACAGAAATGTTTTTCATTGAGAAAGATACTCCTCCTGTCTTTTTTATGTCACCCAGTATTTTACTTTTTTCTTTGTTTAAAGTCATATTTATTATATTTAGACATTGATAAGCAAAACATATAACTTCTTGCATTCAGGCTTTGTTTCCCATAATCAATATAATATCATCTGCATAAGTAAACATGACCGGAATTTTTATCCCTTCATTAGTAACATAAGTAGCACCTGTTATATGTAAATTTACATCTCTAATACATTCATAATTAATGAAAATAATATGCTACTCAAAGGACATCCCTGATGTATGTCATCCTTTATATCTGTTTATTTGCTGAACTATCTGTTCACTACAATTCTTACTTTATTTTTGTATATGCAGAACAACATGCATTCTTAATTTTCTTACTAATGTTATATTTCTTCAAAAGTTCATGTCATGCTGTATCAAAAGCTTTATTTAAATCTCCTATCATTATCTTGTCTCATCATCCCTGTTTATATCATCCACAATTTTCCTTGCTATGAATAATAATTCCTGACATCCTTTCCTTTTAAACTATGTATCCTGTCTTCCACAATACTTTTCATTTTACTTTCCATTCTCTTCTGAATTATTTTCATAAAAATATTATAATTTGTATTTTTCAATACCATATGCCTTCAATTTTCAATTTTGTTTTATCTTCCTTTTAACATACAAATTGAAGTATACCAATGCATAAATCTTTATACATAAAACCTTCATTTAATGACTCATTCATAACTTTTAAGAAGTATTTTTTCTGCCAAACCATTAAATTCTTATAAAATTGGTATCCTATTCCATCTGATCCTAAAACTGACCATAACTTGACTATGTACCTTATTTATTTATGTAAGGAAATCTCATTTTCAGTCAGTTTTTTAATGCACCATTCTCTTTTTCTCTACTATCTTTCTATTATGAAACATTTTCTTTACATAATTTACTATAATATTTATAATTTCTTCCTTAGATCTTCTTACCTCTCCTCTATCATCTTTCATTTCTCTCATTATACTAGTATTCTCTTTTTCTATGCTACTCAAATAAGCTGATACTTGAGTGGGAATTTAATAAAGCCTACACAGACTTTTTTACTGTGTAGGCATTGCGGCATGCTGCTTACAAGAAAGTAAGCAGGTTTGTGATTCAGTAAACACAGCTGGGCAGCACGCATGCACATGCCAACATGGAAGTATCCGTGGCATGCAAATCACCTCATAAGCAATGAGGGAGGTAGAGGGATCCAGCAAGCAGGTAGGCAGCCCTGCAAACCCTGTGTCGGTGTCCATAGTGTGCATGGAAAAATTACGTGTACATGATTTTAGACAGACAACAGGGGCTGTAAAAATATAGGTAGATGGGCAGAAATGGCACAGCACATACAATTATGAGCAAAACTATCTACTGTGCATCCAAAAACGTAAGGGAAATACATTAAAATAATTTTCTTTTTAATGATCTGGGTATGTTTTCGCAGTGCGCCACAGTACGCAAACATGCAGTTATAAAAAAAATGGAAAAAACAAACTTAATAGAATGTGACAGAAATGTATTATAGTACCCTGTGTGTAGTATCTACAATTGTGGAACAGTGCTGTTGCTAATGAGGTAGGGAATGCAACTGTGTAGTTTCCAGGTTGTGTGTACGGATCACTTTGTAAATGAGGTGGAGTTACTGAATAGCACAAATGGGTATCTGTGTCCACATTTCCTCTCCATGTAGGCACAGAATCATGCTGGTGTCAACACAAGAGGTAGCTGACATCAAGGGGAGTGTATCTCAGGACTTGCAAGCTCATTGGAGCACAGTTGCACCTGTTTCTGGGGCGCACCACTGTGCTGAGCAGGGAGGTGTGTACAGTGACTGCTAAGCTTTATTTACCTTCTGGGCACTTGTTTACATGTGTTTGCAAGGCACGCCGCTGTGTTGACAGTGACCTTTTAGGGGGGGTGTATGTAGTGACTGCTGAGCTTTGTTTACCTTCGTGGCACTTGTTTCAGTATGTTCACATGGCTTGCTGCTGTGCTGACCAAGGAAGGCTGGGGGGTACACAATTTGCTAAGCATTGCTTATGTGCAGGGCACATGTTTGTGTGGCGGGCAGCAGTACTGAGTGTTTCTAAAACCCATTGATATATTAATTACTTATGACCCCATTTTACTTAAACTAGGGCCATTAAATGTTGCTAACGATGTACTAGTCAGCTGGAATGCATCATTGGTAGCCAATCACATAGGCTGCACCTGCAGCACAGCACTATAAAGGTGGCATACACCCTACAATCTGATTTCTCCCCCAAACTGTGCACCAGTGGAGCACAGACTTGGGAATTTTAACTGAAGGAATGCTAGGGGCTGCTGCAGTTTTTCTACCTCTGTATGTGCTAGATGCTGAAGTCAATGCTGCTGCTGACAATAGGCCTAGACTGAGAAGGAGAAGAGTGTTTAGGCCCAGGGTAGCCTTCCAGGAGCTATATGAGCTGGAGATTGTAGAGCACTACAGGGTGACAGGGACATTCTACAAAAATTCACTGAGCGCTGATGCACCCAACTCAGACCCTGAGCCATCAGAGGGGAACCCATCCCAGTGGACACAAAGGTAAGTGTAGCTCTTCGGATACTAGCTACAAGTACTTCCCAAAGACCAAATGGGGACATGATGAGGGTCTTGCAAGCATAAGCATCCAGGGTACTCCACCAGATCCTGGATGCCATACTACAACATGCCAGTGAGCACATATCTTTTTCCCTCACCTCTGAGGTGAGGGCCAGCAATATGCAACACTTCTGCCATGTATCACACTACCCTGAGGTACTGACTGCCATAAATTGCACTCGTACACATTGAAGCACCACCTAGTGAAGAGGGTAGAATCTATGTCAACCGCATGGTGTATCACTCCAACTGCCAGGTCATGTTCAATGCCCAGGGCATTATCATGAATATGTGTGCTGGCAGTCTTGGCAGTTACCACAAGTCCCATATCTGGCATGCATCACAGCTGCACCAGATGTTTGCTAGGGGGGACATCCCGCACGACCATT
The DNA here is from genome assembly GCF_019279795.1 of Protopterus annectens. NCBI lineage: Eukaryota > Metazoa > Chordata > Ceratodontiformes > Protopteridae > Protopterus > Protopterus annectens. Next base: position 1,524,624,637 of record NC_056744.1, read on the forward strand.
TACTGGGGTATGCTGGTTATGCACTGGAACCGTGGATGATGGCATCCATCAAAAATGCACATACATCCAGGGAAGAATGCCATAATGAGGCACACGCACAAACTAGGGACATTATAGAGCATGTGTCTGGGCTGGTGAAGTCACAGTTTTGGTGCCTCGATATATCAGATGGAGCACTGCAATACTCTCCAGCCACATCTGCACAGATGTTCACAGTATGTGCCATGCTACACAATGTGATCCTGCAGAAACAGCTGCAACTGGATCAACAAAGGGAAGGGATACTTATCCCCCACCAGTGTCTAGATCCCAGCAGCCACACCCACAGTAGGACTCGAAGGAGGAACCCCCTGAGGATGACCCTGTAGGCAGATGTAGGTGTACCCAATATGCCCTGGCCTTGGCCAAGTGAAAATGCATAGCACATGCACTGAAAACCTAGGGCCCTAGGGACTGACACCTTCCTCTGACTCACATACATATAGTAAAAATGATGCCAGCCAGCCTACACATCCTGTACCATGTATTGGCTGTGTACTGTGTGCATCAGACAGAGTCAGCCCTAAACTACAGGTCTGTTAACTGCTGCATTCACAAGGTAAGTCACTCACCTACACACCACTTGTAAGGAGTACTAGAATATGGTAGCATATGTATGGACCTGCTGCATGTATGTAAGGGAATATAGTAGGCTACTTGCGTAGTTGGAGAGATCTAACAGCCACATGTGACAACAGGTACCCACTCCAATTGGTAGTGTTGGTTTGAATCTGACAGTATCCACATCTTTTGCATGTGAGGTAGTCATATGGTGGTATTCCCATAGACTGTCATACCCCTCAGTCTGTTACTGCATGTATGAATTTACCCACATACCCTAGGAATACTGAGGTTACCTGCACTCACACATCAATACAGTTGCCCAAAGGAATCAAACCAAGGGCACAACAGTACATATTCCGCTCACCCACAGACTCCTCTGCCCATGGAATGTCACCATGTAGACAGACACAGGTGAGCAGGTGGTTTTGATGCATGCCTTGGACAGGGCAAATTGCCTATGGCCACATGTTTACTTATCTAACAGCAACTAGTTACATATGGCCATACTGGTAACTAGTACTGGTAACTGTACACACATAGCAGGGATATTAACAGGTATCCCACTCCTAGGACACTAGATACAATAACAGTACCAAGCAATATCACTCTACAGGCCACACATGCTGTCCAACACAAGCCTACTTTGCCTACTCCACAAGACATAACCTGTGGGGTGTCCAATGACTACTATGAGCTATACTGTGCAACAATAGATAGGTAGGTAGGGGTTCTACTCTCACATCAGCCAACTGTGTGTGTGTGTGTGTGTGTGTGTGTGTGTGTGTGTGTGTGTGTGTGTGTGTGTGTGTGTGTGTGTGTGTGTGTGTGTGCATGTGCATGTGTGTGTGTCTGCGTGCATGCGTGTGTGTGTGTGTTTGTAAATATATCCCCTTTCAGCACCCTGAACATGCCTTTTTGGGCTATCCCCAGCAATGGTTATGCACTTTTTGACCCCGTAGATAGCTGCTGGCCTCTAAATTACTCTCTTCTACAAGGCCTGCTGATGTCATCCACCTTAAGAGGGATGGCTGACAATATAACATCAGATAAACTCTGTGGCACATTTGATAAATACTGCAAATTATATTGTGTAACAGTAGATATGTAGGGGTTCTGATCTCACATTAGCCAGCTTGGTGTGTGTTTATATCCATTCTGCATACATATGATAACCTAGATATTGGTCGGGTTTGGAATTATTTTACTGATTGTGGGTGATGTGCCCCCCCCAAATGAATGACTACAGCATGGCCTGCTGATATCAAAAAGCATTATGTATCCTACATGAATAGTACTAGCAGACATGAGGCATGGAGTGTGCAAATGATATTGTCCTCTGTACTGTGTACCACTACACAGGTAAGTGTTCCACTGTACATGCAGCCAACATGCACTGTGTGTGTGTGCCATGGTGTGTCCTGTATGCAGTGAGTGGAAGTGCTGCTAGCCTGAATATGGCCATGTGTGCATGTCAGGCTGTGACAACATTGCACTTCATGTCACAGAGCAATAGGAGATGTGCACGTCAGTAGCATGATGGCCATACAGCCATCACAATTGGAGGCATCTTGCTACTTCTTGTCACAAGAACAACACATTTTGCCCAAGTCCACGAGAGATGCAGCCACACTCCAGTGTTTTGATGACATTCCTCCAGCCAGTCATACAGATGGGATGTACAGAGGTGCACTGAGGTGCTCTCTGTACCATACCAGTACAGAGGGTCTGTGTCAAGGATGCGTTACATCTGCTACACAAATGTCTCCAGCAAGGATGTATTACTAACATCACATTGTGGATTAATGTCTTTAGAGTGACTAATCCATCTACCATGCTTCCTAGAGATAGGCAGCATATGCAATCAATCAGGGTCACACCTTGTCCTGTAAGCATGGCACAGATGACCTCTCAGCACTCTGAATGGCATAGGTAGCACTGATGCATTGCAGATGAACAGCAGTGAGCATATACTGAAGATGTGATGTGACCCTGTGAGGGGCCATATTGTTGTCTGCAAGTGCCACTACAGTTTGGAAAGGTACATGAACACATGGCTGTTGTAGTCAGATAGTGGCATGCTGAGGGAAGAGTATATGTAGAGCATGGGTATGTCACCTACTGGTGACTGTGGGTGCAGCTATGCTTTATGTTTCCTGGCATACCATTGTACAGACATGTTGATCAGTGGCGCATGAGTTGTACACCTGTGTGGCTAGTTCTGTGTAGCCATCTGTCATCCCTGAGCATGTACATCACATGTAGGGACTACTGTGCTACTTACCTGGGACATAGGTCTTTCCGATGGAAAGGATAGTACATATATATTAATTTGCAGTTTATGGCCATTACTATGTCACCCGGCATGTGTTTATAATACCGTCATGCAAGATACTGGCATAACACAGTGATTGTACAAGTGCTCACAAGTAACAGGCAGCAGCCAACATTGTTAGCCACAGTCAGTCAGTACCCACGTGTACTGTGATAACATGCAGTCCAAGCAGTAGAGGACCTGGGACTGTGCTCCTTTGAGCTTTGCTGCTTACACAACAGCTATTGGAGTCAGATGTCCATATGTTGCATATGTCTGCCATCAGTGGGCCATGTAGTGACCCATACATTGACAGTATCATGAATGCCTAAGTGGGTGCTTTGTACACATTGCCAGAATGGGTGGTATAGTGAGATGGCTCAGCTCAGTCTGGGTATTGTACACCCTGATGTACCCTCACCCATGTCCCTGCTGACTTCCATGACAAGGTTTATGGGAATGTTAGGGCAGCAGGCCTTGCTGCCAACTATGATGCTATGTACAGACTGGTATGGCAGCTGGTGTACATGCAAGTGTCTGAGGGTCATACCCTGGGAAGATAGCATCAGGAGACCTATGCTGCACTGGCACCACTCACTGGTGGGGTTCGTCATCTGCCATTAATGGTATACCTCTTCCAGGTATTCTGTCTCTGCAGTCACAGCCACTGTCAGTGATCTCTGACTGGTACATTAGCAGGTGGTTGCATATTAATAGCTGTCACTAACACCCACACAGACCCAACAGTTATCTAGTATGGACTAAACTACAGTTAGGTGTTGTCTGCAGCACTGACACAGATAACATTCCAACCACTGCATATTACTATCCTGTGGGATATCATCCATCCTAGCACAATAATGTAGTGTCTGAACACCACACATACTGGAGCCATTACACATGAAGGCATGGACACACAGTGCTGTACTCTTTGATGGTCACTGTTCATGGGGATATAGGGGCACAGTCACTCTTGTGCCACCAATACCAACAGGTTCCAGATGGATGTAAATGTCAGACTGTCACTGGTATACTGAATGTGGCAGCCAGCATGCCAGCATTGTGTGCAATGGCACCCTTGCCATGTCACCACATAGACATAATGTAGAACTGTAGCAGCCATACAGGTGGCATAGTAAAGCAATACACAGTGTAGATAACATGTCCTATGGTGTCTGTGTCATGACCATACAAATGTAGTCTGTCTTCTAACTGCTTTGAAGGAGATATGTACATCTCCATACAGGAAGGTGTTAGATCCCACTGTGTATCCCTCTGCATTGCCATGACAGGAGTAACACATGTCCTGTGTGTGCTACACACCTACATCAATGTGGTAGACATAGTACATACTGGAGAAACTGCTATGTGACACAGACAGTACACCCTGCATGGCACACATCTGCTGTCACACACATGTGCAGGTTACACAATGGGGATGCAGAACACAACAGTCATAACTGATGTCCGCCACCTGTCTGAACCGGACACAGGATATTTGCAGATGGGTCAACTCCATCACCGCACTTTGTAGATCTGTATGTTCAGAAAACCCAGGTGACACATATCAATGGTAGAAAATGTTATCACAAAGTATGAATGCATAATTATGCTGACTTCTCCCTTTGACCCTGTTAGACCATTATACACATATGCACTTAAGGAGCCATGCACATATACTGCCATACCTTGCTGACATCATATTTCTGCTGTGCTGTCATGCCATCCTGTGCCGTTGTATTGCCATCATGTGTCCCTAGGTTATCCGCTCAGACTCCTGGAACAGAAACATACACAGATCCATGACACACCTGTCATTGTGTAACACTACCACCAGTACAACATCATACAACATAAGGTGCACAAAGTTTGGTGTGTAGACATGACACATGCCAGCATACAGTACCTGTTGTGGACTAAAAAAAGTGGCATGGCAAAACAGTACTGCATTACACAAGTACAAGTCAAGTAATATAGTCACCCTGTGCATTAGAAACATAGCTTCATTTCCCTGCATCAATGGCAAAGATGATAGGGAGGTAGCACAGATATCATCACATGCACAGGGTGTGGTGTGTGGGTGCTGGAGGTATAGGCTGTGCCAAACAGTTGGCAGCATGTGTGTGAGTCAAAAAGGGGTGCAGGTTAGATGGGCTATGGAGAGGTGCCGTTTGTGTCTGTAGGTGACCTGCATGAGACAGTGGTGTTTGAGTGTGCGCATGTACACAATCAAGTCCAGTGCTAGCAGAAAAGGGATGTCAACCTCTGGTGTTTGAGTGTGTGCATGTACACAGTTAAGCCCAGTGCTAGCCCTACACATGTGTATGCTGGACAGCTGTGGACTGTACATGTAAAGTGGACAGGTCACCATCTCCGGCCATGAACATGGTAACTGGCTCCATTAAGAGTTGTGCTGGAACCACCATGCCCAAGGTCAGATGTGGTGATAGCACCTAAAGGTAACTACTGTTCCCTGCGGCTGTGTCCCCAACAGGACCACCCAGGACCATGTGCCCATGGCCTGCCAAGTCATGGTGTGGACAGCACACTTCCTTCTGTAAAGCTGAAGGTACTGCCACTATGGGATGATGACTGTGTATAGCCACGTGCACTCTCAGCAGATGGTGTTGCTGACCTATGTCCATGGGTCCGATGCCCAACTCCCTAGATGGTCCAGCACAGACAATGTGTGGTACAAGAGAGACACTGTCTCAGCCCACCATTTGTCTACTGCATCAGTGAACTGATCCAGGCTGTCCCAAATGTGGTGGAGGCAGTCACAGATAGACTGTGCTGCATCCATAACCCTAAGCATACATCTGGTGTTCCATTCAGAACATGCCTGTGCCTCCATGATGGCCTGAAACATATGCTGAGTGACACATGATGTGACACCAGTAACAGGTGGTGGATGGACAACCCTCCTAAAAGCACCCATGTCAATCCACCTGTGTGGGACTTCGCTAGTTGTTTGGCTATGGCCAATGTCTACACTCACTGGAGCCACAGTTGCCACACTTCACTGTTCAATGTCTCCACCTTCTGACTGTCAAATATCTGTGGCTTCTAAGGACTGGCCATGTGTGGGCATACTGACTGTGTGTGGTGACAATGGGGGCACAAGAGGGATGTCAAACTCTGTTACAGACTAAGCCCCCAACAACCCCACCTGTGCCTCATTATGGCCACCATCATCATCAGAGTCTGATGAGACCCTGACAACAGGTTGTGTGGGGGACAGACTTCAACCCCCCAGTCACCTGTGAAAACTAAGACAAAAACAGTACATTGCTACCTGCACTATTATGTATGGTAATCCAAACAGACTCATACAGGTGAGGATCCACAACTGCATTACCAGCCTTACATCTTCTCATCACCACTCCCATGTGCAGCAGACAACCTCACAACAACATACAGATACAAGTCAAGACCTTTATAACACGCATGTCAGCTACATCCAGTTAAAGTTGCCAGTACAATATACCTGATGCAGGTAAACCGCCAGGTCTTAATGACAGTATCAATATCAGTAGTGTTCTAAAGTTAAGAACTGCTCGATTATAATTTGTAGAGTTGAATGTTTTCCACTTTTTCCATTACTACACAGTTCTTTAATCACTTATTTTTTTATATGAGGTCAACATATGAGATTTAATGCTAGTCTAATTCTAGTTTTTTGAGATGGTCATCTATATTTAATATATATTAATTTACTTTACATTACTTAACATTATTTATTACTAAATATAACACTATTTATTAAATTACTATTTATTAAATTACATTATATTTCTTCGTATATCTGTTTTTTCTTGCCAATATACTTTGACAGTATTAGCTTAATACAAGCATTCACACAACACGGTATATTTTAATCTGAAACATATTCATAACATTTTTAACAACATTTTTTTAACACGCTAGTGTTGAGTGATGGTACAAGGTTTTTAACCATACAAAGTTTTAAGTCATTTGATGAACTTTTTGTCAAATTTATTGGCAGTTGAATCATTCATTTTATTTGATGAAAAGATTTTATAAAATCTGATTTTTAAATCCATAAGGTGTGATACTATATAAATTGTATTCATGGTAGTCTTCCATGTCTATTTTACATCGAAAGACTTTATATTTTACATTTTATATTTTGCAGTCCTTTGTGTGTATTCAAGTATATTTCTTTAATACTTGATTGAATTCACGATGCAACAATTAAGTAATTAACTAATTAATTAGTTACAGCATGTGACTTTGGCTTCAGTATATATTTGTTGAGTATTAAGCATTGTTTTTATACTTGATAAAGCTCGGTATTGCACCGAGCGAAAGCGCTTGTTTTAGTGTGGTGGCTTCTAATAAAGGATTTACTTACAGTCTTGTTTGGTGCTTCGTCCTTGGGTCGTGAATTCCTCTTTTTATGGACTTCTGATTTCACTTGCTTCTCTGGTTTTGACTGTCATGGCCGATGGACTTGCTCCAACTGATTTCATGGATACTCCTCAAGTGTTAAGGAACCAGGGTGAAGATATTCCAATTACCCGTACTGAATTCAACAAAGTCTTGGCTTCAATCTCCCAGCTCACTAATATGCTTAATGATATGCAGAGCAACTCAATGCCTACGTTGCCCAGTAATCAGCAGCAAGGGCTTGAACAGAGAAAGAAACATTCACACAATACGGCGACAGGTAAATCTCCTGAGCCAAGGCAAGAATCTCCTGTTTGCTTGCAGTCAGGAGTATCAGATGCTGAACAAGGAACTAAATCATTAAGATCACAAACGGAGCCAAGGGGCTCTGCAGATGAGCAACTTAATAACTTTAATTTCAACGCTTGGACAGAACGGCAGTTTTTGTTTAGTAAAGGTACTGTATCTTTCAATCACAATAAGAATATGGATTGTGACTTTCAAAGGTTAAAAGACAAATTATATGCATACATAAGTACCCAGCTGGAGATTAATTATCTCAAAGAATGTGTTGCAGTCAAGCGTGTACCAAAGGGTTTACGCTTGTATAAGTTCCCTAACAATGTTCAACAGGGAACGGTTTACTATGACAGGTTATGTACTATTTTTGATAAAGCTGGGCTAGATATGCTTAATGTCATGATACATGAGTATGAGGTGAAGGCTGATACTCTTTTGAAAGAACTGAATGTGCTGAATAATGCTTTAGTTAATGACAGTGATTTCTGCTCTGTGAAAAAGAATTATGACAACGTATTTAGAGAAGTTGATTCCTATTGTGTTAAAATTGTTGAGCATAAAATTCGTAAATTGGAAAGAGATTTAATTGAGTTTAAGGAAGGTTTAGCCTATCCTAAACCTGGTAAAACACATAGAGAACATACTAATTTTAACACAGGTGTGCTTTATGGTGTTAGAGACAACAATCACCCAGATTCTTATGCACAACCATTACGTAGAAGTGAAAGGCTGGCTGAGAAGGGTAGAAAGGGCTCCACCCAGGATTTTCACCAAGCCCCGGACAGAACAGGGGGAAACGGACAGAGATTTTACCAACAGGGTTGGAACACCAGACACACTTAGAGATACATGGTGGTATTGTAGGCAGTGGGTTACTAGATGGTTATTGTATTGAACACACTAGCGAATACACTGTTTTTAAAAAAGACAACTTCATTATTTATAACTACACAGATATAGAGGTGACCAAAACCTTTTTTGATTTATTCACTCATGGTTTCCAGTTCGTTCCATCATGTTCATTTAATTTAACCCAGGCACTCATAGATGTCAAATTGTTCACAAGAAAACTAAACCTATCCTTATTTTTTAAAGAACAGATTTATATTAAGAATGAACTAAGTAGAAGCAGTACATTTAACCCCCCCATGCATCCCTCTGTCAAGGTATTTGAGGAATTAATAGAGAAGGATTTCAGAAATCTACACACTCACTGTACATTCTCTCCACCTACTAATTTAAACAAGGAAGAGGTTGAGTTAGTAAATTCTCTTAAAAGTCATAACATTAGAGTCATGAAACCGGACAAAGGAGGGGGGTGGTTTTAATGTATGGCTCTGACTACGATTCATATCTACACACTATGTTACAAGATGCAGACCAGTATGAAACCGTTTCCAAGAACAAAGTGAATCTAGCAGTTTCAAAAATTAATTTTACACTAACTGATCATTTATTACAAGGAGCAATAAGTGAAAAATTATTTAATTATTTACATGTTAACAGACCTAGAACACCAGCTATTTTTGGGATCCCAAAAACGCATAAGGGACTGTATCCATTAAAATTCAGACCTATTGTATCTGGAGCTGGTAGTATAATTGAACCCCTTGCCAAATTTATTGATTATGTCACTAAAAACTTTGTTTCTACTTTGTCACATCTGTAAGGACTCATGGGATTTTCTTAAAGGAATCACACCTTCCTTGTATAGTAGAGAATTACACATGGTCACAATAGATGTTGTTGAACTATTTCCAAGTATTCCTCACAGTACTGGCTTGGAATGGTTTAATGAGGTGTTGGTTTCAGAAACAAAGTTAGGTAACAATATTACCAACTTGGTTGCAGAATTCATGGAGACAGTTTTACAGAACAACTTTATTTATTTTAATGGCAAATTCTTTAAGCAAAGAAAAGGGGTAGCTATGGGTGCTCCCTGTGCCTCCCTCTACGCCAATTTGGTATTACAGAAATGGGAACAGAAATATATTTTTGCAACACACTGGACACACTTTATTGTCCACTACAAGAGATATTTGGATGATATTTGTATTTTATGGAATGCTCCGCTAGAACAGTTTCATGAATTCTTCAAATATCTTAATTCCACTACCACTTTTTTGTCTTTCACTTGTAATATTAGTCAAAAAGAGCTACACTACTTAGATGTCTCTTTTCACAAAGATAACACTAATAAGGGATTTTCCTCTAAGCTTTTCAGAAAACCTAGTTTTTCCAATTCATATCTACATTTTTCAAGTGGGCATCCTCTTCATCAAAAGAAGGGGATTGTCAAGGGACAATTTATTCGTGCTGCTAGAATGTGTAGTGACAGTTCTGATTTTTTACATGAGTTAGAATTTATGAAGGATTTATTTTTGGAAAGAGGGTACCCTGATTCCTTATTGACAAAGTTGGCTAATGAAATTATTGCCAACAGAGACATAAAATACCCTCCTTTACTAGGTGCTGGACTGTCTGTAAGTCCTGCAAGTTTTGCAAGTTGAGTTCCATCAACAGACAGTGGTCCAAAGCTGGAGAACAGTTTTATTTACACTTATTCACTTAATGCCCCTGATATAGAGAATATTATCTGGAAACACTGGCCAATACTTACACTACATGATGAACTCAAAGATCTAGTGCAAACACATCCTTTTTTGTAAGGAAAAGGGACACTAACCTTAAACAACTATTTGAAAAGAAAGATATTTCAAGTTCTGCATCTAACAGACGCCCATTAGGCACTTTTAAATGCGGTACCTGCAAACAATGTGATGCTGTAATTAATGAAAGCAATTTATATATCCCAGCTAGGAAATTTCTTTTTAAATCTAACAGTCATTCTAATTGTGCAACAAAAGGTGTGGTATATCAAGGGGTATGTGCAGTATGTACAAGTTTTTATGTCGGTAAGACAGAGAGACCTATTCGGAGGCGTATGTATGAACATTTATATGGTATTTCTAAGCAAAAAGAAACTAAGACCTTCTATAAACATTCAGTTTCCTGTCCCAACATGAACCTTAAATTTATAGTATTAGAACAAGTTGCACATGAACCTAGAGGTGGTGACTGGGAAACCACACTTGAGTATAGGGAACTCTTGTGGCAACTGAGACTGGACGCAGGTAAACCACCAGGTCTTAATGACAGTATCAATATCAGTAGTGTTCTAAAGTTAAGAACTGCTCAATTATAGTTTGTAGAGTTGAATGTTTTCCACTTTTTTCATTACTACACAGTTCTTTAATCACTTATTTTTTATATGAGGTCAACATATGAGATTTAATGCTAGTCTAATACTAGTTTTTTGAGATGGTCATCTATATTTAATATATATTAATTTACTTTACATTACTTAACATTATTTATTACTAAATATAACACTATTTATTAAATTACTATTTATTAAATTACATTATATTTCTTCGTATATCTGTTTTTTCTTGCCAATATGCTTTGACAGTATTAGCTTAATACAAGCATTCACACAACATGGTATATTTTAATCTGAAACATATTCATAACATTTTTAACAACATTTTTTTAACACGCTAGTGTTGAGTGATGGTACAAGGTTTTTAACCATACAAAGTTTTAAGTCATTTGATGAACTTTTTGTCAAATTTATTGGCAGTTGAATCATTCATTTTATTTGATGAAAAGATTTTATAAAATCTGATTTTTAAATCCATAAGGTGTGATACTATATAAATTGTATTCATGGTAATCTTCCATGTCTATTTTACATCGAAAGACTTTATATTTTACATTTTATATTTTGCAGTCCTTTGTGTGTATTCAAGTATATTTCTTTAATACGTGATTGAATTCACGATGCAACAATTAAGTAATTAACTAATTAATTAGTTACAGCATGTGACTTTGGCTTCAGTATATATTTGTTGAGTATTAAGCATTGTTTTTATACTTGATAAAGCTCGGTATTGCACCGAGCGAAAGCACTTGTTTTAGTGTGGTGGCTTCTAATAAAGGATTTACTTACAGTCTTGTTTGATGCTTCATCCTTGGGTCGTGAATTCCTCTTTTTATGGATACCTGTTAGGTATGCAATATGACACTATATGTGACAGAACTACACATAAAACCCAGTACACCTATCTTGAGAATGATATGCCACTACAAGTTTCACAGCCTCAGGTATGTACCATGTCCCTTTTTTGTTTGAACAGGTATCTCAGAGTAATTGCCTCATGTATATCAGGCTGCATAGTCACTCTAAACTATAAGTGCAAATGTGTTAATGTTCATTCAAATACACACCTGTGATTACCCAGTCTATGAACCATAGATAGCTGTTGAAGAATGGAACATACAAATATTCTACTCTGGTTAAACACAACATTTGTACATAGGGTAGTATGGCAGCCCTTAACTTTCATAGGGTGTATATGATCTGTAAAACAACAGTATCAAGCTTATTGGGTATAGGACCATGAGCTTGGGAAACACCTGACAGACCTATGAAAAGGTGAGGGAGAGGTAATGTCAGCACTTCCAAATGTTGCAGTACTAAAAGATAATATGTGCATATATCCACTTGTACAGTAGCTACTATGTTACTGGCTGTATTGCTGACAATCTAAGTATGTGTGCACAACTGAGCTTAAACCTCAATCCCCCCCAATGCAGATAGACCTGCCACCCATGTACAGTTATGTACAGCCTGCCACAATGACTGATACAGTATTACACTGGTGAACACAGTAAGCTTACCTGGGCACTCCTTTGCTGTGGACACTGTGGCACCCACATCCACAATGTATTGTGTGATGGATACCTGGGAGCTGTCCTGTGTTCCTAGGTTCACCAGAAATTCCTCTGTAGCTGAGAGTGGTTGTTCTGCTGCAGGCCCACTACTGGTGGTGGCATTATCCCTGGCAACATCAGCTGCCTTTCATCATGCAGCATTCACCATGTCTGTGGCGAGGTGTCTGACCTGCTCATAGGTCTTGTCCTGCTGGCCAATCTCATTGACATCCCACACAAGGTTTTCCCACAATGCTGTCTGCTGTTCTCAATTATACCTCCCCTGGACAACAAGATCTGATAATGCTGTCTTATTCCATCCACTGTTATCTCATTCTCCACATCTGAGAAGTGGGCATATCATCTGCAGTACATGGTTCCTGAAAGACAACAAAAAGGGAACATATTACAGGACCAGATATAGAGACATCCACTATGTACAGATACAGCATGCCCATAATGTCCTGCACTATCCACTGCTCCCTCACACGTCATACCCCACCATGTGGCAACACACTACATGTGTGGATACCACTGAGATAGTAGCAATACTGAGGTATGTCCTTATGTGCTGTGACAGATTCTATAGTATGTTCTTACACCCAGCACTGCAGTCTACTGTGGTATGTCCCCCATGGCTAACTTCCCACTAATATGACATGCAACCACTGCCAGACAAATAGCAGTCTGTCACAGTGACAGAAAACAATCCAAACCTGCTGTAGTATATGTTCCCCATACCTCTCAACTATACATATTTTCGCAGAATGTCAAGATTTTTGCCTCATAGTTTTGGTCATTTTCTCAAAAAAAATGTGGATTTCTGGAAAATTGTTGGCAAACCATTGAGGGTTGCTGTCAGAAAATAAATACAGACATCTGAGTTTCAGACTTCATATCCTTCAGAAAAGTCATGTTACTATAATACCTGTTATTCTATTAACTTTCTTAGCTTGTAAGAGCAATATTTAAAAAGTTTCCCTAATTTTGGTCCTTTGTCCCCCATTAATTATGACTTTGTCCAGATTTCTTGCTGTAAGAGTTTGAGAAGTATGTTAGGCATAACTCTCAACCAAACATGGACAAATGTCAACAGAATCAGGGACTTAGCCAGAGTACATCAGGGGCACTTTTAAAATGTTAGAACTATTTATGTGATACATTGGCAGAATAAGAGGGGGTGAATTACTGTACATCATTTGATTTTAAAGGAGTGTACACCTCTACTTATTGTCACAATTTATGTGTAATTCACTACCTTTCCTACAAAAGCTGTCTATTTTAGGAGGTATTAAGAGGAACAGAGCTAAGATTTGAGTAAAAATCAGGGACAGTTGAAATGCATGCCTGTATGTGTAGGATAGTAGAGTACCAATGACATGTCATTACCATACGTCTAAAACAGGCTTACTGCTGGAATCCCTATTCACCATACATCCATCCTGCCATCTGCATCCTGTTATATGAAGAAATCAGTTGCATACCTGGTGAAGTGCAGTGCTCCTTTGCTTAACTGTGCTTCCAGTAATGTTTTGCAAGGACATGCTCTGTGTGAGGTAAGTCTCATACAGACTTGTTCCCCATAACCAGTTGCTTGTCTTTTTAAGGTACTGCTCATTAGCAGGTACTTGACTCTGCACCAGTCTGTGGCTCTGATATGCTAATTGCAGCCAAAAACAGCTGAATTGCACTATCACTAACCAATGACATGCCACCACAGTGCAATATATAAGGACTTCACATAGACCAGGGTCCAGGGCCCCATTCTTAGCTGTTAAGATGGACACTGATGAGGTGTGGAGACTACAGCATCACAGAGGGTAGGTATCATAACTGTCAACTGAAGAGATTTTGGCAGTATGTCCACAGTTTCACCTCATATGTGTGGTCAGTGTCCCATGACATTATGATCATCTGACAAATCACTGGCAAATCAATGTGGGTTGTAATCTGAAATGAAAGACACACATTGGAGTGTTAGACTTCATACCCATCAGAATATGCATGCTAATGCAATAGCTGTTATGCTATCAACTTACTATCTTTGTAAGAGCAAACTGTAAACCATGTCCCTATATCTGGACCGTTGTACTCCCCCCATTAAGTATGGTTTTGTCTGGATTCCTTGTTCTATAGGGTTGGAAGGTTTGGTAGGTCTGTAGCAGCTACTTTTACATACAGATGTTTGTACTGCAGGCTGCAGCTTCTGCTACAGCTAATACACATTGGGCAATGTGAACACTCTGTAGGACAATGTGCTGCAGGTGTATCTGTGGCAGCTGTGTCTGCCCTGTTGTTGAGGCAGAGCAAGGGTAAGGGTACCCTTTACAGTCCAATCAACGCATGTGATTAAGGCACATCTGTTATGCAACAGTGCCTTTAACAGAGTAGTAGGAGACATATAGTTATGCTATATGGATATGTGCAGTGTGTCCCTACCTGCAGGCCTTTGACTTGCAGCACTGAATAGCAGTTAATTAATTAGCAGTAACGTGTGAGGATAAAGAGTGCATGTCTCATTCACTAATTGCTGTCTTCATAATAATATATGTGAACTGCAACACAAGACTGGATTTGAACCCAAGAATGTGTGTGGCAAAATGTATTGTAAGCAAGGCATTGAACAGGCTGAACTGCTGAGTCACTGTTACAGCATGTGTATTTGCGAGATATATGTGCAGACATACAGGCTGTGACACACATTGTCTGCATCCATCAATATGTACATGGCTTTATATGTCTGTATTTCTGCACCAGGGTCCCAGCTGAACATATATCATGTGTCATTTTACATGTTGCTGATGGGTGATGACAACATAACTGCAATGTCAAGACAATTGGACAAAATTACTTATGTCCAGTGGACACGTGGGTGAAATGGAGAGCTATGTATGGGACGATATTTTTTGTGGGACAGATGCCCATTTTTTTTAAGGTGAAAGTGGAATGTTGGGGAAGGGACATAGATATGTGTGGGGGAGGTAAATTGGATAGGAAAGGATGCATTTGCAAACATTCAAGACAGACAAAACAGCAGACGGGCAGTGTGTGACACATGAGGGAGGTAAACACCTTGGATAGGGAGGATGTTGTGGAATCTGAGTCCCATGTGCATCCAGATGGCAGCAGTGTGACTCACATCCCCACCCATGGGACTGCCAGCATGGCCCCATCACTGACTCAAGGGTGGCTGTGCTGGAAGATAGGTGCCAGGGCAAGGCTGCCCAACCAGGTTGGCCAGCATGTCCTCAGTCCAGTGCAGGCAGTGGACATAGCTATGGTGAACTATCCTGCACACCAAGAGTGACAGCTGTGCCTGGGTGAGAACATCCCCCCTGCCACCACTCCTAGAGGGGGGCAGTGCAGGGGCACCACTGGTCTGGGTCCCAGTCCCACAGCAGGTTGAGGCAAATTAGGTGGATCAGCCAGAACCAGCCTACCTCGACATGCTGTGGTAATTGAGGTATAGCAGTAAGTAGAGAGTAGTTATGAACAAATCATTGTTAGTAATAGCATGACAGAACATTAGAAATAACCCAGTTACATAGCAATGCATATTATGTGTAACACAACATTAAATAACAGAACAGTCAGTATGTTAATACCATGCCAGTAACAGTTATAACATAAGTCCAGCAAAATGGTTAATTTAACAAGATTTGTTAATATGCAACCATAATAATACACAACAGTAAATTTCCCAAAATACAGTTAATGCAACAAAGTATGTTAATAGTAAACCATAACAATGAATAGCAATAATAAATGAATGAAGATAAGAGGTGAAGAGAGAGAGAGACACAGAGAGAGAGAAACAGTCCATTAGTGACTTTGCAGGTTCTATCCCTGACAACAGTAGTACTATCTACTTTACAGGTCAGTATTTTCCTTTATGTTTACAGTGACTACAAGCCTCCTATACCTGATGTAGCATGTACATACCTTTCAAGCTATTTGCATGGGACAGTATGGGCCAAGCAATAACAACTGCAGGTACACAACTACACAAAACACTTGCACATCAGGTGGACCTATATAACTACCAAGGTGTTCTGTTGGCTGAATTGGTAATAGTGCAATCCAGGTAATCATTTCCATGGTAATCCTGTGACAGATGGATTACACAATATTAATTATAGTATGTGAAATCGTGACACTTGAGAGATATGTATATGTACAGTACAGACACTAAACATCTGTCATGCCTTGGTTGGCAGCCATGGAAATAGAACTCAATAGCCATGACTGCAGGGGACATCTGCATAGAATGTAATAATTGACTACAGCAACTTTGAACAGACATTCTAGGAATACAGTTATACCTGCAGCTTTATTTCTGACAACGTTGCTGATGAACACTGTCTTGCTATTGATTTTAGCAGTCTGTGACATCTAAACACTCAGTTATCTACTCATAATATGGGATAACTCACCCATTTACCTGTAGTTCCTGTGGAGAGAGAAATTGTGAGCATTACGTGACTGCTACTGTAAAGTTTACTGCTACATACTACTGGATTTGAACCGTGGACTGTGTGTGGCAAAATGTACTTTGTACAGAGCATTTAGCAGACTGAGCTACTGAGGCACTGATGATTACTGACTGACATTTGCTTAGAGCTCAACTGGATCCATACTATGACTTGGTAGTACTACTACAGTGTTATACTAGACTGCAGTAACAGTAGAACACACATGCATGGAATACAAGCATAACACAGATAGTAATTCAGCTTTATTTCAGTATCAACAATGCTGGTGTACACATTTTATTGTTAGTGGTTTGAAATATCTGTGAAATCAGCAAACAGTATCAGCCCATTGAGTGAGTTACCGCACCCATATACCTTTATTACCTGCAGTCTGGGGTAGATGAGGATTATGTGACCACTATTAGTCTTGGACAGTACCATGGGTTCAGCAATACAGTTTACAGTCCATAGCTTTGCATTCTACAGCTATGGCAGTGTTATACCTGACTGCTGTTACTTTACCGAACAGAAGCAATGCATGCAGGTCTACTGCACTGGTTATGACAATACAATCCTGCTACACACCATTTTGTTTAGTGTTATTGGTATTGTATATTGTTTTATTGAGCTACAACCATTATTGTTCATTTAGTGCACTACAGGTCTAGTTACCCATTTATTCCACTACAGGTTTTCCTGTGTATACTTTATTGCAGTAAACAATTTACTCTTTCTTGCCTATTATACTACACTTGGCATAGTGCATCTGTACTCACCACACTCACGAAGCAACCTGGACTGGCACCCATCATGGGACTCTACAAAGTGAGCCCTCTCAGCTGCAGCTGTTGGGAGAGAAGCACACCATTATACATATCAGTTTTACAGACATTCACCTTGCAGTATGTTAAGACAGTGTAAGTCATACTTACAAATTTGTGGGGTAATACCCACTCTGGATTCTTGGACCCAGGTGTCCAAGGCCCCCCTCTTTCTTCTTTTCAGGTCATCATGGTGGTGATGACACGCTCACCTGTGCAGAGGATACCAGTAACACTGGTGAGTTCTCTGGTCAACTGGTCCCAGGCCTCCGCCTTACACTCCAAGCCCTGGAAGCTGCTCTGCAGCAGCCTATTGTCATGGTTTTTAACAAGGAGTCCAGCCATGACCCTAGACACCTGAATGCCCTACCTCTGTGCCCAAAAGCATGCACATTCATCTACACCACTAGCCATATCCCCAGTAGATAATACTCCAAGAAAAGATGCAGATTCCCCCCTGTTGTGCTTAATGTAGTCTGTTTTCCCACCCTTACATGTCACTGAGCACCATTCAAAAAAGCATTGCATTGCTTAGCAACGAGCAAACCAACCAAGCAGACAGGGACCATTGCAGGGAGTCTGAATTTTATCTGCATCCATGGTTAGTCAGTACACTTCTTCCTACACTGATTCAATATCCGTGTTCCTTGGCTGTCCATCAGCAGCATGCCATCATTAATATGCATGTCTGGCTGCCAAGAAGGGACCGTGGCCATGTACATGGATACATTCCATGTAGGCTCTATACAGTGCCTACACAGATTTTATTAAATTCTGGGGTTCTTTTTTTCCCCACCTTGGTAAATAATATCATTGCTTAAATAATAATTTTTTTCTCTTTATTCTTTTCATAAATTCTCCATTGTATCATGTAATATACTATATCATTCCTTTTCAAATCCTTTAAATCATCTATACAGTGTTTTATAATTTATTTTTTTCTGCTTTTCTTACACCTGACTGCTATTCTAAAAATTTTTTTATATTTTTCTTTCAAAGCCAGCCATGACTCAGACCAGTTTTTATAACACACTCTAGTGGAAATGTGAGTTTTTCATAAACACATACTTACATTTTTTTTTTGTTTTCTTCACATAATCTTTTATTTAATCTTTTTATTATTTTTAACCGAAAAAAACACACAACTTCAAACAAGAAAAAGTGAATACAGGCGCTGTTCTCCTGTAGCAATAAAGGCTTTCCTCTTCCGTAAAAATGAAAACAATAGTTCTATTGTACCAAAGTCCAAAAATCCAAACGGCCTCCACGTCAATATTTCAAAGTACCAGTTTATAGGTTCATAGGTTCATAGGTTCATACTTGGCTATCTGCCCTAGGGCATTTATAAGCCTAGCCAGAGTGTGTGTGGCTTTCACCACCCCTTAGGATGAGAATACTATACCCATTAGTTTGCTGTGTCTCTGTCCAGCAGTGACACAGAGATGATTCCCGGGGTAAACCTACTATCTCCCATCCACTCGTCAAGATTTCTCTTGAACAGAGTCAGTGAGGGGCTCTGCCTCACATGGACTGGGATTCTGTTCCATAGTGTAGGGAGTCTCTGGGTGATGAATCTGTCCCTCCAGCACATCCTATTTATATCCGTGTTGAGGTTTAAGCCTCTTGCTCTCGTGGCTCTGGTGGATTTGGATTTTTGAGGTGGAGCATGTCCATTAATTCAGGTTGGACATGGCCTTGTATGTCAGGCACAGATCACCTCTGAGCAGGCGGTATGCGACTGAATAGAGCTGGAGTTTCTTCAGTCGGGCAGCATATGACATATGTTTGAGCCCCTTTATCCTTTTGGTGAGGAACTTTTGGGGTCTTTCCAACTGCTGCAGGTGTCGGGTAAGGTACATTCGAATGGGCGTTGTACTCAATCATTGGTCTGATAAGTGAAGAGTACAGGGTACAATGACCTCTCCTGATCTGGATGTGAATCCCTTCATGATCAGGTGGGCAATGTAGAAGGTCTTCCTAACCACTTTGGCAATGTGAGTGTCAAAAGAGAGGTTACTGTCAACTTGGGTCCCCAGGTCCCTGATAACTTCTTCCGTGTTTAATGGATTACCACCTATGTGGTAATTAGGGGTTACCTTGTTTTTCCCAAAGGGTATGACTATACATTTTTTGGCATTTAGCTTAAGGCCATGGCTCTGGCACCAGTTATCCAATTCTATGAGACTCTCTGGAGGATGTCCGTGTCTGATGGAGTGTCAATTATGGTGCCCAGTTTGCAGTCATCTGCAAATTTTGTCAGCCACAATCCCCCTATTTTTGCCTGCACTTCAGAAAAATAAATGCCGAACAAGAGGGGGCCCAGGACTGAGCCCTGTGGGACACCGCGTGACTGGCTTAGAGTCTGACATGGCACCAGCAACTCTAACCCTGTGGGTTCTGTCCTTGAGCCAGTTTGCAACCCATCTTGTGACATATGGGTTTACATCTAAGCTGGTGAGCTTTTCTATGATGCCCGAGTGGGGCATTGTGTCGAACGCTTTTGCTAGGTCAAGGTAGGCTGTGTGAACTGCCTTACCCTCATCAATGGCCTTAGTGACTGTTTGAAAAGTTGACCAAGTTCAAGAGGCAGGATCTGCCCTTGACAAAGCCAAATTGGGTAGGATCCAGTGTCTGTAGGTCCCCAATGTCTTTATTTATGAGTTCCATTATGATCCTCTCCATAGCTTTGCAGACAAGGCTCGTCAAGCTTATGGGGCGGTAATTTCCAGGGTCCGTAGAAGCACCGCCTTTGTGGAGTGGGACCACAGTTGCCGTACGCCATTCTTTGGGTACGTATCCTGTAGTAAGGCTAAGATTAAACAGCAGCCTTATGTGTGGGTTTAGTTCCTCATTGAGTTCGTGTAGCACACAGCCTGGGACACTGTCCAGTCCCATTGATGCTGTGTTTTTTGCTTTAGAGAGAGCAGCTCTCACCTGGGCATCTGAGATGTTTGGGAGGCTAGACTCTGGTGGGATAGATATTTCTCCTTTTGGGGGGAGGGAGGGGAGAAATTTGCACTGAACGTGTCTGCCAGTATGTTGGCAATGTCTGTGGGTTCAGTGATTTTTGTATCATTTTGGACTAATTCTGAGCATATCTGGGAGTTTCCACCCAGGTTTCTAACATAGCTAAAGAAGGCCTTATGATTGTCTTTTGTGTCTTTAGCGATTTTTCTCTCAAAGTTGGCCATGGATGATTTTATGAGTGATCGTAGTTTTTTGCTAGTATTGATCAGAGATGCCTTCCCTTTTAGGGATTTTGCTCTGTCATGTAGTAGCTTTCTCCTCTTGTTGTAGAGTTTGTTTATGGCTGGGGTCCACCAGACCGGGCGCCTGCCTTTGGTGGAAAGGGTCTTGATTTTATTAGGGATTGCTTGATCCATACATTCCTGGAGGTGCTCATAGAAGGCATTTGTAAGGGTTTCAGCAGCGTGGGTTGTGGTTTCCACTGGCTCGGGAGACTTGAAGGATACCACTCCAGTCTTAAGAAGTGTGAATTGCTAATTAAGTAATTAATTAATTAAGTAATTAATTAATTAAGTAATTAATTGATTAATTAAGAAGTGTTATTGCTAATTAAAATTCCACAGATTAAGCGCTTTCATCTCCTGTATGGAGACTTCATCAGAATTTGTTTATACATATACATCCTCAGTTTAAATACCTCTTGGTGGGACCATTAATTAATTAGTCTTGAATTCTAATAGGCTGGCCATTTATTGTTGCAAATTGCTATTGAGGTGATTCATAAACAAACCATTAGTACTTTTATAAAACACTTTTTGCACTAATTATATTGTTGAAAAATATGTAAAATCATAGTTCGAACATTTCAAAGTATTTGCTACCTACAACTTATACCAATACAATTAAAATTGAGTAAATACATAATAAATAATTAATAAATACATGTCAAAAAACATATGAGATCTCTAAAAAGTGTATAAAATCCATGATTCAATTAGTGTGTATATAAGCCTAAAATTGTTCCTATGCCTGTTTGTTATATTATAAAACTATATACTAAAATATACACTAAACTGATATAAAAGAAACAGAATTTGGTGGGTATGAAGGTTATCATGAGGTGTATAAACACACACACAATCAGCATGTTGACCAAAACATTAACAGTGGAATCCCTTTAGAAGAGCAGAGATCGAGAAGGTCCGAAAGGATAAGGAATTTAAATCAACAACCTTCCTATGCAACAGTCACAAGGAACCACTATGTACCACCACAGAGAAGGGTGGGTGTCAGGGAGATACTTTGAATAGTATTACTCCCAAGACCCATGATTATCCAGAGGAAATATGTACAAATGATATAGAGAGATATGTTGGATCTAAAGTAGTTATTTCATCTAAAGATAATTTTTTTATTTACAATTACACAGATGTTGAGGTGAAACAAAAACATTTCAATTTGTTTACAAAAGGTTTTACATTTGTTCCAGTTAAAAAACCTGGAATTGACAAAATTTTACTAGATATTAAGTTATTCACTAGGAAACTGAATTTATTTCATATGTTTAAAGAAAGGTTTTTAACGTTTACAACACTAATTGTAAACAAAAAACTATTCTTAAGAAAGCTAGTACCTTTAATCCCCCTGTACATCAAGATATATTGAATTTTGAAAGATGTGCTACGGGTATAATAAGGGAAGGTTATAAAAAATACTTACCTATAGTACACAACCTGACTAAGAATGAAACTAGAAGAATTCAAGACTAAGAATGAAACTATTAGAATTCAAGACTAATTAATTAATGGTCCCACCAAGAGGTATTTAAACTGAGGATGTGTATGTATAAACAGATTCTGATGAAGTCTCCATATAGGAGATGAAAGCGCTTAATCTGTAGAATTTTAATTAGCAATAAACTGGTACTTTGAAATATTGACCTGGGGCCATTTGGATTTTTAGACTTTGGTACAATAGAACTATTGTTTTCATTTTTACGGAAGAGGAAAGCCTTTATTGCTACTGGAGAACAGCACCTGTATTCATTTTTATTATTTTCCCCAATCTGATATATTCATTATTTTCTTGTATTTCTGTCCATACAGCTGAGTGATCTGAAAGCCTGTTACAAGTCTCTCCCTTAGTTATATTTAAGCCTTGTGATATAATAAAATAATCTATTCCCATCTTATATATACCTTGACTATATGTCCACAAATTAATATTCCAAATTGTTAAATTGCCGTAGTTTATCATTTCAAACATGTTCTTAACATAATTTCCTCTCTTCTTTTTTTTCCCTGTTAAATCACAAATAAAATCTCATGTTAGTATTATGCTTATATTAATTATTACATAATCCAAAATTTTATGAAATACATTTCCCTTTCTTTTCTTATAACATAGGCATACTGTGCTATAATTCTGTATACTTATTTATGCCATCTGAGATCTTCAATAGTAAATCTTCCCATCTTTGCCAATGTTATGTTAAATATTTTCATTGGCTTACTACAAAGTACAAATATGCATGACCATAGTTTCTTTCCTTGGTTCTATATTGCATTTCTTCCTTAAAGTTGCTTTGTAATCTTTCTTATTATGTCAAAAATGTTACATCTTCAATATTATTATGTCAATATCATGCTAACTATACCAATTTCAGATGCCTATTCTTTTACTTATATTTTTGATACTTTTGCATTTACTGTAAGCACTCTAAAGTTGTCATTATGTATATGTTGTAGAGTACCAGAAATTGTGTAAATTTGAAGTATGTGTCTCATTTGCATTATACATTTCCTTTGTTTTTCTCTTTTACACCTATCCCTCTAAAGTTTCTTTTCTCTTTTTCTTAGTCTTTTGTCAATAGAATTCCTTTTGCCTTTCAATGATTTCCAATTTATAACCTTTTATCACTTATTTCAGAACCTTCTTATATAGTGTCTTCTGTTTCATTTTCCTATTTTGTCCCTAGCTTTATTTTTACCCTGATCTTGCTTTCCCACTTCCATTTTATAGGTTCATAGGTTCATAGGTTCATACTAGGCTATCTGCCCTAGGGCATTTATAAGCCTAGCCAGAGTGTGTGTGGCTTTCACCACCCCTTAGGATGAGAATACTATACCCATTAGTTTGCTGTGCCTCTGTCCAGCAGTGATACAGAGATGATTCCCGGGGTAAACCTACGATCTCCCATCCACTCGTCAAGATTTCTCTTGAACAGAGTCAGTGAGGGGCTCTGCCTCACATGGACTGGGATTCTGTTCCATAGTGTAGGGAGTCTCTGGGTGATGAATCTGTCCCTCCAGCACGTCCTATTTATATCCGTGTTGAGGTTTAAGTCTCTTGCTCTCGTGGCTCTGGTGGATTTGGATTTTTTGAGATGGAGCATGTCCATTAATTCCGGGTTGGACATGGCCTTGTATGTCAGGCACAGATCACCTCTGAGCAGACGGTATGTGACTGAATAGAGCTGGAGTTTCTTCAGTCGGGCATCGTATGACATATGTTTGAGCCCCTTTATCCTTTTGGTGAGGAACTTTTGGGGTCTTTCCAACTGCTGCAGGTGTCGGGTAAGGTACATTCGAATGGGGCGTTGTACTCAATCATTGGTCTGATAAGTGAAGAGTACAGGGGTACAATGACCTCTCCTGATCTGGATGTGAATCCCTTCATGATCAGGTGGGCAATGTAGAAGGTCTTCCTAACCACTTTGGCAATGTGAGTGTCAAAGAGAGGTTACTGTCAACTTGGGTCCCCAGGTCCCTGATAACTTCTTCCGTGTTTAATGGATTACCACCTATGTGGTAATTAGGGGTTACCTTGTTTTTCCCAAAGGGTATGACTATACATTTTTTGGCATTTAGCTTAAGGCCATGGCTCTGGCACCAGTTATCCATTTCTATGAGACCTTTCTGGAGGATGTCCGTGTCTGATGGAGTGTCAATTATGGTGCCCAGTTTGCAGTCATCTGCAAATTTTGTCAGCCACAATCCCCCTATGTTTGCCTGCACTTCAGAAAAATAAATGCCGAACAAGAGGGGCCCAGGACTGAGCCCTGTGGGACACCGCTCGTGACCGGCTTAGAGTCTGACATGGCACCAGCAACTCTAACCCTGTGTGTTCTGTCCTTGAGCCAGTTTGCAACCCATCTTGTGACATATGGGTTTACATCTAAGCTGGTGAGCTTTTCTATGATGCCCGAGTGGGGTATTGTGTCGAATGCTTTTGCTAGGTCAAGGTAGGCTGTGTGAACTGCCTTACCCTCATCAATGGCCTTAGTGACTGTTTCAAAAAGTCGACCAAGTTCAAGAGGCAGGATCTGCCCTTGACAAAGCCAAATTGGGTAGGATCCAGTGTCTGTAGGTCCCCAATGTCTTTATTTATGAGTTCCATTATGATCCTCTCCATAGCTTTGCAGACAAGGCTCGTCAAGCTTATGGGCGGTAATTTCAGGGTCCGTAGAAGCACCGCCTTTGTGGAGTGGGACCACAGTTGCCGTCGCCATTCTTTGGGTACGTATCCTGTAGTAAGGCTAAGATTAAACAGCAGCCTTATGTGTGGGTTTAGTTCCTCATTGAGTTCGTGTAGCACACAGCCGGGGACACCGTCCGGTCCCATTGATGCTGTGTTTTTTGCTTTAGAGAGAGCAGCTCTCACCTGGGCATCTGAGATGTTTGGGAGGCTAGACTCTGGTGGGATAGATATTTCTCCTTTTGGGGGAGAGGAGAAATTTGCACTGAACCTGTCTGCCAGTATGTTGGCAATGTCTGTGGGTTCAGTGATTTTTTTATCATTTTAGACTAATTCTGAGCATATCTGGGAGTTTCCACCCAGGTTTCTAACATAGCTAAAGAAGGCTTTATGATTGTCTTTTGTGTCATTAGCGATTTTTCTCTCAAAGTTGGCCTTGGATGATTTTATGAGTGATCGTAGTTTTTTGCTAGTATTGATCAGAGATGCCTTCCCATTTAGGGATTTTGCTCTGTCATGTAGTAGCTTTCTCCTCTTGTTGTAGAGTTTGTTTATGGCTGGAGTCCACCAGACCGGGCGCCTGCCTTTGGTGGAAAAGGTCTTGATTTTATTAGGGATTGCTTGATCCATACATTCCTGGAGGTGCTCATAGAAGGCATTTGTAAGGGTTTCAGCAGCGTGGGTTGTGGTTTCCACTGGCTCGGGGCCTTGAAGGATACCACACCAGTCTTAAGAAGTGTGAAGTTTGCTTTTGAGAAGTTCTTCACTGTGGTCTTTTTTGCTGGGGTGGGGGCGGGATGTGGATCTCCAGTGAGATTAATTTATGGTCTGATCTCACCAATGAGGGATATACTTCCGGTGTGGAGCATTTTGTCCCCATGTTTGTGATGATCAGGTCTAGTATATTTTCTCCTCTTGTGGGAATAGTGACTAGTTGTTCCATAGCATTTGAGTTTATGAACTCAAGGAACCTTTGGCCTAGGGTGTTGGGGCTTGAGTAATGTTCCCAGTCTATGTTTGGGTAGTTGAAGTCACCCAATATGATGGTGTTTGGAGAGACATTTATACTCTCCAGTGTCTTCAGGAAGGCTGTGTGGGTTTCCTGAGTTTGAGAAGGTGGTCTATAGCATGTTACAAACTGTAGGGCAGTTTTACCTATGGTTAATTGCACCTGGATGGTCTCTGATGCTTTGTGCATTGCCACTAACCTGGAGGTGTGGGTATCCTTTATGAATATGGATACTCCCCCTCTTTTGTAGTTCGGTCCGGATTTTGGGGCCGGAACGCATGATATGAGGTATAACCTGATAGTGCTGGGGTGCTCTCAGGAGCCTTGAACCAGGTTTCAGTCACAGCACAAACATCAATGTTCTCCATACTGAGGAGGGCTTCGAGGGCGTGCATCTTGAGGTTTAGACTTCTGGCATTGAGCAGTATTACCCTTAGTTTTTCTCCATTTTTGTTTTCTAGGGCGGTAGGTTTATCATTTGAGCCTTGCCTAAAAAAGGCACTATGGGGGTGGCAAGAGCCTTTGCCAATATCCGGAAGCCCAGGGGTGACAGGTGCAAGCCGTCCCTTGCGAAGCGTGGCTTGTCAAGCATGTCATCCCAGGCAGACAGACATTGGATCCCCTTAGAATGACACCAGTAATTAAGCCAATTATTAAAGCTGATCATTTTGTCTCTGTATTGTGGCATCATTCTTGGTGAGGGTAGGATACTGCTCAGGGTTAGGGTCATACCGGCCTGGGCTACATAATCTGAGAGCTCCTCTATGTCTCTTTTCATGTAGTCCAGGGAGGTACGTCTCAGGTCGTTCACACCAGCATGGACAATGACTGAGTCATACTTGTACTTGCTGTGGAGTGACCTGAGTGCTTGTGTTATGTGGCGGATTCTAGCGCCCGACAGGCAGCTAACTGTGATCTTTTCCTTGTTCAGTCTGGTGAGTGGGACGTCAGTGTGTCTGACTATGGAGTCACCTATAACAAGTGTGTCTGGCATTGTGTTTGGCCTTAAGGGCTGTAACTGTTTAGCACACTGACTTTGAGAACTATGTGTTGCATGTCTTATGTCTTGAGGTGGCAGTTGCTTGGGTGTCTGCTTTGGAGGCCTCTGTAGTTTTGGTAGATTTTTGATCAGTGCCTCCGAGTATGTCTTTGTGTGTTTATGTGTTTGTTTTGCAGTTGTGATAGTTCTATATGAAACTGGGTTTGTGGTGTGCATGGTTTCCTTCTCCTCCTGTCTGGTCTTGCCAGTCCTGAGTTGAGAGAGCTCAGCCTCCAGTTTGGCTATATAGTTGCATCTCTCACATGTATTTGTGTTTTGTGGGAGAAGGAGTGGGTTGTCTGTGTACATGAGGCAATTGTAACATTGCCTCAAGATGCCCAGATTCACCAGCTAAACAGGAGAGGACACTAGCAACTGACCCTTCGACATGCTAGAAAAAGTGAAAAAGTTTGCTATGTAACTGAGTCAGAAGGGACCTATAGGGAAATAGGTACTCAAGGGGATTCTAGGCTAATGTAGTACTTTGTTTAGTATACAAGTACTTTACCTATATAAAAATGCTTTAGGAGCAAGTGCTGAGCTATTGAGATAGAGAATAGACTGTTTAGATTGCAAGTAGAGAAGTTCTAAGGGAAAAATTTAAGAGCAGACTTTATGGAGCCAGAAATAGTTTAACCTTGTTTAACCGGCGCTGCCCGATGGTGCTCTATGGGCAACTCCGCGCTAAATCACGCCAAAGCGCGCTAAAGCAGGCTTTATAGCAGGGGGTTGAAAAGACCTAGGAATTGACCCAAAATGGCCAATAGACTACAAGTTTCTGGCTGGAACCACTGCTCTAGGGACAAATAGGCTGCTCAGTGCTCCCCACTCCCACTGGTGAACAAAGAAGCTTCCCTTTATCCAAATAAGGATATGGAATAGCACAGGAACCAAGCCAAAGCCCAGAGATCAGCAAACTCTGAAGACTGGACTATTCTAGTTCAGTAAGGTGGGAAAACAAGATTTTTTTTTTTTTTTTACAGAAAACAGAGGAAAAACAGACAGTAAATGCTATAAATGCTTTTAAACGGCTAGCGCACTTGAGTGTGTTAGCCTACAGGTAAAATTAAGCAACAAATAACTTTTTAAAAGTGCAAAACAGTTAATCGACACAAAACAGTTTAAATAGAATGCAGAGCTGTATAAACAGGCGAAAATGCAGTCGCTAAGCAGTAAATAATCAAAAAGCCAGAAAAAAATACTTAAATCAGGAAAAAGTCACTCTTTTGCTCTCTGCTGCTTGTAGAACTCTGCAGGACACCACGAGGAGCTGTGCTGAGTTGAATACAAGCGAAAAAGCACGCTAAAGCGGGCTTTATTACAGGGGCTGAAAAGAGCTAGGAATTGACCCAAAATGGCCAATAGACTACAAGTTTCTGGCTGGAACCACTCCTCTAGGGACAAACAGGCCGCTCAGTGATCCCCACTCCCACTGGTGAACAAAGATGCTTCCTTTTATCCAAATAAGGATATGGAATAGCACAGGAACCAAGACAAAGCCCAGAGGTCAGCAAACTCTGAAGACTGGACTATTCTAGTTCAGTAAGGCGGGAAACAAGATTTTTTTTGTTTTTGTTTTTCTTTTTTGCAGAAAACAGAAGAAAAACAGACAGTAAATGCTATAAATGCTTTTAAACAGCTAGCGCACTTGAGTGTGTTAGCCTACAAGTAAAATTAAGCAACAAATAACTTTTTTAAAAGTGCAAAACAGTTAATCAACACAAAAACAGTTTAAATAGAATGCAGAGCTGTATAAACAGGCGAAAAAGCAGTCGCTAAGCAGTAAATAATCAAAAAGCCAGAAAAAAATACTTAAATCAGGAAAAGTCACTCTTTTGCTCTCTGCTGCTTGTAGAACTCTGCAGTACACCACGAGGAGCTGTGCTGAGTTGAATACAAAAAGCTGCTAAAGCGGGCTTTATTACAGGGGGCTGAAAAGAGCTAGGAATTGACCCAAAATGGCCAATAGACTACAAGTTTCTGGCTGGAAACCACTCCTCTAGGGACAAATAGGCCGCTCAGTGCTCCCCACTCCCACTGGTGAACAAAGATGCTTCCTTTTATCCAAATAAGGATATGGAATAGCACAGGAACCAAGACAAAGCCCAGAGATCAGCAAACTCTGAAGACTGGACTTTTCTAGTTCAGTAAGGCGGGAAAACAAGATTTTTTTTTCTTTCTTTTTTGCAGAAAACAGAGGAAAAACAGACAGTAAATGCTATAAATGCTTTTAAGCGGCTAGTGCACTTGAGTGTGTTAGCTTACAGGTAAAATTAAGCAACAACTAACTTTTTAAAAGTGCAAAACAGTTAATCAACACAAAAACAGTTTAAATAGAATGCAGAGCTGTATAAACAGGCTAAAATACAGTCGCTAAGCAGTAAATAATAAAAAAAAACAGAAAAAAATACTTAAATCAGTTATAGCAAATACAGTTATAACAAATGCTCTGAAATATACTGTATATTTCCAAAATGTTTGAGAAGGACAGTCAGAACACAAGAAGGTTCAGGCGAAAGAGAAAAAAAAAAGTTTTGTTTTACTTTTTGAAAGGGAAAAAGGAGGAACAGAAGGCCTTATCAAATGTTCTCTCTGTATTAAGCAGAATGAGCTAATGACACTAGACTGGGAGGTGTGTCACAGTAGGGGCGGGCAACTGCAAAGCCACCAAGTATAAGAGCAAGACACCAACAGGGAGAGAGGGTGGGACAAAATAGCCTACAGACAGCAAGCAATAGAGAGACAAATGAAAGTTTTTAAACAGATAAGGATTTGTGAAGATACTGAATAGACAAAGTGCTTTATATATATTAAATTGTAAAAACAGTAATCTGTAAAAATAATCAAAAAAAAAAATCAAGATGATACTTATATTTTGTAGCTCAGCTGCAGTCACAACTTCTCTAGTCTGCACTGTGTGCAAAAGACAGAAACTTTTTTTTTTTTTACAAGAACACAAAAGAACCAGCCCCCACTAGCCAAGAGATAATTACACAGAGGAGATGTTTCAGTTTACACAATAGCCTACCAGACAGCAAGCACTAGAGACAAATGAAAGTTTTTAAACAGATAAGGATTTGTGAAGATACTGAATAGACAAAGTGCTTTATATATATTAAATTGTAAAAACAGTAATCTGTAAAAATAATCAAAAAATCAAGATGATACTTATATTTTGTAGCTCAGCTGCAGTCACAACTTCTCTAGTCTGCACTGTGTGCAAAAGACAGAAACTTTTTTTTTTACAAGAACACAAAAGAACCAGCCCCCACTAGCCAAGAGATAATTACACAGAGGAGATGTTTCAGTTTACACAATAGCCTACCAGACAGCAAGCACTAGAGACAAATGAAAGTTTTTAAACATATAAGGATTTGTGAAGATACTGAATAGACAAAGTGCTTTATATATATTAAATTGTAAAAGCAGTAATCTGTAAAAATAATCAAAAAAAATCAAGATGATACTTATATTTTGTAGCTCAGCTGCAGTCACAACTTCTCTAGTCTGCACTGTGTGCAAAGGACAGAAACTTTTTTTTTTTTTTTTTACAAGAACACAAAAGAACCAGCCCCCACTAGCCAAGAGATAATTACACAGAGGAGATGTTTCAGTTTACACAATAGCCTACCAGATAGCAAGCACTAGAGACAAATGAAAGTTTTTAAACAGATAAGGATTTGTGAAGATACTGAAAAGACAAAGTGCTTTATATATATTAAATTGTAAAAACAGTAATCTGTAAAAATAATCAAAAAATCAAGATGATACTTATATTTTGTAGCTCAGCTGCAGTCACAACTTCTCTAGTCTGCACTGTGTGCAAAAGACAGAAACTTTTTTTTTACAAGAATACAAAAGAACCAGCCCCCACTAGCCAAAAGATAATTACACAGAGGAGATGTTTCAGTTTACACAATAGCCTACCAGACAGCAAGCACTAGAGACAAATGAAAGTTTTTAAACAGATAAGGATTTGTGAAGATACTGAATAGACAAAGTGCTTTATATATATTAAATTGTAAAAACAGTAATCTGTAAAAATAATCAAAACAAATCAAGATGATACTTATATTTTGTAGCTCAGCTGCAGTCACAACTTCTCTAGTCTGCACTGTGTGCAAAAGACAGAAACTTTTTTTTTTTTTTTTTTACAAGAACACAAAAGAACCAGCCCCCACTAGCCAAGAGATAATTACACAGAGGAGATGTTTCAGTTTACACAATAGCCTACCAGATAGCAAGCACTAGAGACAAATGAAAGTTTTTAAACAGATAAGGATTTGTGAAGATACTGAATAGACAAAGTGCTTTATATATATTAAATTGTAAAAACAGTAATCTGTAAAAATAATCAAAAAAAAATCAAGATGATACTTATATTTTGTAGCTCAGCTGCAGTCACAACTTCTCTAGTCTGCACTGTGTGCAAAAGACAGAAACTTTTTTTTTTTTTTTTATCTTTTTATTGGGACTGTTTTTTCTTTTTATATACTGTCCTCTCTTTTGTTTTCTTCTTCATCCTTTTTCACTAGACTATAATCCATCCATAAATGCCCAGTTTTCTTACATTTATAACATTTCAATTCACATTTTCTGCATTGTGACTTGTATCCCTACAGTATAACATTTATTGTTATCACACTTACTTATCAAATGATCATCTTTTCCATAGAAAACAAACATGTTTTTGGTTGTCCTCAATATTTTACAACAGCTCTTGTTACCCTCTACATTTATCATACTAGGGATATGAACAATTGTTTTTTTTTCTCTATTTTCAGT
This sequence comes from Protopterus annectens, assembly GCF_019279795.1. Classification (NCBI taxonomy): domain Eukaryota; kingdom Metazoa; phylum Chordata; order Ceratodontiformes; family Protopteridae; genus Protopterus; species Protopterus annectens. The sequence goes on from NC_056744.1 coordinate 1,524,656,606, forward strand.
ACAATATGGCAGTCCCATCCCCAGTCCATAATCCTCTGTTATCACAGACTTTACTAATGTCCATAACTTTTTTACAATGTTTGCTTAAATGTCATGTAAAGTCTCTTTTCAACTTCAGTTCAAAATCAAACTTGTATTTTCTTTTTTGTTTCTCTGTGAAATGATTTAACCTCTGTTCTGTCTTCCATCTTGGATCTCCTGCTGTTCTCACAGCCACCACTGTGCTAGGAATAGAACAAACACTCTGCTAATGAGTAGGAGAAGTTCCCCAATGCCCTGACCACCAAGTTTCCCCTGGTAATATAAATATTAGTAACCAAAAAAAAAGTGACAATAAAAACAGTAAAAAGCAAAAAATGAAGTCTCCACCAGGAAATAGATGATAAGCACTTTTGTTTTTTATTCATACAAGGACATACATCAGATAACAAACAAGAAAAGATGCAGTCTTATAAAGCGTATCAAAAGTTCCAAGCTTAATTGCCATCCAGTCCCTGTTCTAGCCCAATTAATCCAGTGTAATGAAAATTGTAGACCATTGACAAAATAATTATAAAATCCTTATAAAAAGCATCATATAAATGCACTGTAATGCAGCACATTTGTACCTAAAAATTCTATAATTAATATGTGTAGCAAAATAAACAATTATATAAACATTTATAATAAAATATGAGAAATAAAAAATAAAAAAATCATTATAAAATCATATTAAGTAGTTTCAAATATACCCATATCAAGACTAACCAGTCAGGTACCTTAAATATTCAAAGATTTCAATTGTAGTACCCCATTCAAGAAGGCTTTATCATAAAGTCCTGGCAAAAATTTTACAGTCAACTTAATTTACCAGTAAAGCTCTTTTACCTGAGTAGTAGCACCTCAACAACCTCCCCGTGTTGGTTTTGGGACTCTGCAGAACATACCTTTTGGCTATATTTTTCCCACCCAGAATTTTACAACTTTTTTTTGGGCCCAGGCATGTCTCAACTTCTTAATGTTTATGTATTTATAATATTTAAAAAAAACTGAAGCTTCTATGTATTTTTTTCTTCTGTTATCCCCTTCATGAATAATTTGTCTATTTTTTTCCTAAACTTGGTAATTTGGCAGTTGCAAAGGCAGGTTTGAGGATTATTTTATTTGGAGAGAGTCGCAGTAAGTACTTCTGTGTATCCATTTTGCTGATAGTTTTATATGCCAATATGCCATCACTGATGCCATGGGCTTACACAGTAGTGAAGCAAAGGTAGGATGAAGGGAGCAATTAACTCAGGTGCATAGTGTTAGGGGAAATGATTGTAAGCTCTTTTTCTGTAATAGAATGCTAGTACAGAAAGGCTTTTATGTTCAGCATTTTTTTGCTCATCACTTGAAGAGCTGGTCTGTTGACTGACTGCAGTACTGTAGGTAGTCAATTGCAAAGTTACCCAAGGGTGTTTTTTTTTTCCTTTTCTTCTCTTCTTGTTAGAGCTGGGGGGTGGGGAAGGGGACATGGATTTGGTGGTGTGTGATTGGCTGGTTTACAGTAGGAAGTCAATCAGTTTCCTAAAGTAGTCTGAACACTTCTTTTGCCTGTGTGTGTGTGTGTGTGTGTGTGTGTGTGTGTGTGTGTGTGTGTGTGTGTGTGTGTGTGTGTGAATTTGCTGGTATGTGATTCCTACAGTAACTCAAACACTTTTTTTTCTGTTGAAGGGCTGGGGTGGAAAGTGGATTGACTGTGGTACTGTAGGAGGCCAATCAACTTTTCACAATAAGCAGAGCTCTTTTTTTCTCTTTTCAGCTGAAGAGGTGAGGAGGTGAGGCAGACGTTCATGGGATCAGCCCAGTGTGCTAGTTGAGCGAGCTACTCTTCTGGGCCTACAACACATCATTATGAGTCCAAAACTCTTGTCTTTGTGCTAGAAGGAGTTAGCTGGAAAATGTTGAGGAAGTAAAATGGATAATGTTTTAAATTTGCACTGCAAAATTGTATGTGGGAACATTCTCACAGCAGTCATCCTAGAAAATACTCCATATTTGTCGGTAATAGACTCTTAATTGCAAATTACCATGCAGTAAAAGGAGGTTCTCAGTCCCATGGTCTTCAAAAATGTGTTCCTCATCTTGAGGATTATCTGGGAAGAAATCCTCAGAGACATAGACTGTGTCATCCTATTTGGAACTAAGTCATGGAGTCCGTCAAGAGGAGTATCTGTAGGAAAGAGCTGGACTTGAGACTTTGGTGAGGCCTACATCCTGAACAGCATATGGCAGCCCATTTCCAGGATGGGCTGTATGGACCTTGTATAGATACCAAAAAAGATACTGTTTTTGTTTTGCTGCCAAGCGTAGTGCTGTGTTACTTTAATTTTAGAGCTAAGAAGCCAACAAGTGCTGTTAAGTTTATTTATTTATTTTTTAACTAAAAATCAAATATATTCTGTTATTTTTGATTCTTGGTTGGATATATACAATAAGCCTTCAGGCTTGGGTGGAAACCATGAGCCCTGCTCACTTCACATTTTTTTAACTGCTTGTAAATTCTCATGTAATTTTAAATTCATCTACTGGATTTAAGGCCATTTGAGCTACAGTCATCATAATCTAACAAAGCCAATATCCATCAGTCACAGCTACTTGATGGCTTATACATGAAATGTCTGATTATGATTTAAAAAACTGACCACAATAAAGTATTTCAACTTGCTTTAGATAAATGCACACTAGTTCTGTAAAGCCAGATGAGTGACTGTTTAATGGATCAGCATTCTTATCCATAAACATCTGCTGTACCTAGCAAATATAGTCACATTGCTGACTGATAAAAATCAATAAATAACAAGTAATTGAGGACAAAATAATGCATTTTAGTTTGTTACACAGCCACACCATAACCCAGGTATAACACCTTATTTCATATGTTTACTTTAGTACTGCACCAGTTAGCTGAGAAAATGACCAGAGGGTAAGTTACTTTCATCCACAAATATCCCCAACCTTCACCCAGCAGTTATAGACATTTAATTATACACCTCATCTGACGTGGATAAACAAATAATACCTCTCAACCTCTTAGTACACGAATCAGAGACAAAGCCAAAAAGCAATGAGGGACAAAAGCCTAGAATCAGGGATGGATTTTAAATTACTTAGAAAGTAGAAACTGGGTAACCAAGGAAATTGTGGTTGCAGTGAAATAGAGCATCCCATTACAAGTCAGTTGGCATGACAGCAGGCTTTCTTCTAGAGTCTGGTTGCTACTGTATATCCCATAAGTACATAAGATATTTTGGTAGAAGTCTTGCAGGTCATTGAGGCTGCCAGAAATCATGCAACATGCTAGAAATATTTTTCTAAGTGAGATTCTTCATTTAAAAGAAGTATATCTCCTCCACCTCAGTCAGTGAGTCTGCATGCCATCCTCATGTGTGCCAGGCACCTCTCTGATATGGGCCTTAGCTATTCCCATGGTCATGGTGCGTGAATGCACCATATCACTCTCTTTTTGAAGGCAGAATTGTGACCAAGTACAAGCTTGTTGCAAATATGTCCATAAGGGGAGTCTGCATCTTTGCCAAACTCTGCTGAAGCTTTCACCTACTTGGGATTAAAATTTCATGATTTGCAGCTTTTACCCATACCCTGAACTGGTAGGCTCATCAGACATTTAAGTTAGTTTTTAGAAGTTTTTTTTTCACTGTGTCTGCTACTTCTGTCTGTACATTTTAAGATTTTCCAGTCTTAAATTGTGGGGAATCCTGTTTGACCTTTTACAAAGACTGGGTATTCTTTATGTCTAACAGACATTTCCTCTAAAAATGATCCCAGACTGTCCTTAAATTGGTAATGTATCCATCTGTTTTCTTTCCAGAGGCATAATGTTTGTGAGAAGAGCCTTTTTATAATTTCTGATGTGCAGTAAACTCAGGATCCTGCTGAGAAACAAGCATGGGCTTAAGAAGAGGGGCTTTGCTCAGGGTAGGGATGGACTAACAGTATCTAAGCAAATCCTATCCAGATAGAACATGATCTTTTTGCCATTAGCTGTTTAGACACTCACTGGACAGTGCAGTAAAAGGCCACATCAGAGTGGTATGGCTGCCTTTGATGCCTTTTTCAGGAATGTCGACATTTATGCAGCAGCCACTTGAACATCATTTCATACCTTTACCAAGCACTATCTCTTGGACCATAATTCCAGGAGTTGGATCATCTGAAGCACATTGGCACTTTTGAATTCTGGTTTCTCAAACATTTTGATTCTTGTCTCCCTGGTAGGTTTTGGGGACTACTTTGGAATCTTCTCAGACATCATATAAAGTAGAATCCCGTTAAAGTAAGCCATGTAGCTGATTGAGTGATGTTGTGTTGAGCTCCCACTCATCAAGCCTGTTTCATTGAGTCCAGAGAATTAACAGCATGTGGAAGCATGGACTTAGTTCCCCTTTCCCCACAGAATCAATATTAGTTAGCATCTGTTTCCAAGCTTCACTATTATAAGTCATCTTCCATATTTCATTTGTCGATACTTTATTCACTGTTCATTATGTTAGTGAAAGATTACATATTAGGGATCACATATGTGAGTACTTTACCATAACAGCTAATATTCAAGAGGATCCTTTACAGTGTATGCATGCTACCATCTTGCTGCCCCTCTTTTGTCTTGATGGCTCCCATCTTCCTTTTTACATTTGGTTGTCCTGGTAAGTGCAGTATGTTTTCAGTTTTATGTTCTTGTTTTTCATGTATTCCAGGGATGGAATCTCAGCTTGACAATGGTGAGACAATGGAGTGTTGCCTGGATATACCTTTCAAGTGGTAGATAATAGCACAACAGTGTGTGCTGGAGGGAGGCACATACACCTTCAAATGTAGGAACTAGAGAAAACTGACATTTTGTGCCAAGAAAGGATCATTAGAAGAGGAAATGCCAGCTGTTGAGTACTCATAACTTATAGTTTTAGATCTATCACTCATAATTTTCATTTTCTACTTTTATTTTCCTTACAGGAGAAGGAGACAAAACGCAGCATCCATATAGTATTATCATCCATTAATTCAAAAAGTTAAGCAAATATAATTGTACCTCCTTCAGACTGTTTCACCACCACTACATGTGAACACATATTTTCACATTCACTGTCTGTCTCACTCACTCACTCACTCACTCACTCACTCACTCACTCACTCACTCACTCACTCACTCACACAGTAACAGCACACAGTACTGAGTTTCTCCCTCTGCTTGTCTTTTTTTTTTTGTCTTTAATTAATATGCTGCCTAATTTCAGTTAAAACAATGACATGGACCAGCACACTGGCACACTTACAGGGGGCCCAGCTTATACTATCATCAATCTGAGAGCTATT